>NC_073249.2:138709090-139010227 GCF_029289425.2 Pan paniscus
GTTGACTGGTAGATCTGCTGATTTGAACTGGCATTGATAAGACTGTCTTCTGCCAGGTCAGCTAGGTGATACGTTCTCTAACATGTTTGAGGCCTTAGCTGGGAAAATTGATTTGACTCTGCTCTGCTCCACATGTCCCATCCCCCAGCAGGCTAACCTCGAAACATTCACATAGTGAAGGCAGAAGAGCAAGAGGAAGCAAAAACGTGCAAGTACTTTTTCAAGCCTCTGCTAGTGTCAAGTTCATTACTGTTTAATTGGTCAAGGTAACTCACATGGCTTTATCCAGAGCCAGAGTAGGAGGAGACTAGAAAATTACAAGAAAAACATATTGATATAGGAAATACATTAATTGGAGCCACTAACAAAATTGATCTGCCGTGTCCATCTATGATGTAGTGATAGCTTCATAAAGATAACCTTGAGATTCATTATAAAGTACATTTCAATGAAAAAAATTATATTATTAATTTTGACGTGAAAAACATTTGGTCATATTTTTAGTCTTTCTACATTGATAACTCATTGTTAGATATTATATATTAATATTACGATGGATGATTGGTTAGCTACATACCATATTCCATAACCAAATCACATAATAAGAATTTCTATTATACTTGGTATCAGAAGGTTCAGAGTTTGAGTAATCCCATGAAATTGTAAAATTTTCCCTAATTTAATCTTAACAGCTTGAGGAAAAAATTACTTTTTAAACAAAAAAAGAATTGCAGTTGTGAATACATTGGTGTATGATTAATGAATAAGATCTTAATTAGATAGTTACTCCAGGCGCTAAGGCAAGTGTGACAGAATGAAGCATTAAAAAAGGGACCAAGGAGAATACAGTGAGTGGGCGATCAAACTGAGGGATGAAAATTTAAGGTGAAGCCAGATGGGCATTGATACTCCTTATGAAGTTCTGTGGCACATCTCCCTTCTGTTGTCCCCTTTTGTTTGGAGTCCTATAAACACAGTCCAGTTGGCCTTGCAGACTATACGTGGTAATAAGTTATTGATGAGAATGAGTGTCATGTGAATAACTATTTCTTTGAAGATTTCTTCAGACTGATGTAACTGGAAGCAGCACAGAAGGAAAAATTGATGGCCCATATTCAGCTTTTGAATAGTAAAGCTTGAAGAGCTTTTAGGTACTGAACAGCTTGAGGAAAGACTGGATAATGGAATATAATTGTACTGATTATGCGGTTGAGGTATGTTAAGAAACAATCTGCTAATTCTGCTAAACTGTGGCATTTTGTAGCTCCTGTTAATATTTTTAGTAGAGGAACAAGAGATTAATTTATTGAGCCTTATTCGAAAAAATGATCTCTCATATTGGCTCTAACACTTGGTGTTTAGGAGTTCAGGGCACTTCTCAAATGTTATCTCACTAACCCTTCCAGCATCCCTGCTGTATATGTGGGTGTCAAACGTTTATGAATAGGAAAGCTTAGCAAGTAATAAGTGACTTGCCCAAGGTTATGCCTAAGCGAAGCACTAATTTCTCTTCTGTGCTAAGCCCATCTTCAATTTTTTTTCTTTAGCTTACATTATTTCAGGAGGCTATAGAGCCTGCTGAGATAGAATATTTGGAACTAATATAAGAAAAAGAAATATCTAAACACAAAATCATTTCATCTGATAAACTTTTTCAGAGTAAACTCTCTCCTTTGGTAATTAGCAGATGTGAGAATGAAGACAATATTTTTGTTAAAATAGAATATTGATTTGATTTACCTCCTTTGAGCGGAAGCTGTTTAGGAGGCTGTTCCTTTACATTTTCTTGGTTTTGTGTAATGCTTATAATCTAAGAACTCTCTGTGTATAAGTTAGTGATGATAGGAAAGAAATTTCTTTCTTTGATTTGCTGGGTTACTTTATCACTTATTAAGTGACTAAGTCTTTGTATTCAAATTATTTCCTGTGATTTCAGTGCTGTTTATTAAGTATATCCAGTTATCTTTCTGGGCATATGGTAAGGTTTCATTCCGAACCCTCTTGAAGTGAGGTGTGGTCATGTGGCTTGCAGTGGCCTATGTGATACATGTTACTTCTGAGTGGATGCTTTAAAAGCTGATATAAAATTGAGCCTGCTGTCTCTTTAAGCCTTGCATGGTAGCCAGCAACTTCTGAGATAGTGACTGTTTCATCTTCTTGGGACCCTGAATGACAGCAATGGATGGGCTATCCCTGACAATTTGCAATGGCCATGTAACATGCAAAGGAAAAAAGTCCCCTTTCTCTTTGTTTTAGCCACTGAGATCCGGGAGTATTTGTTACTGTAGCATAACCTATCCTACCCTGACTGACATAAGAATTGGCACCTAGAATTTTGGGTGTTGTACTAATAAAACCTAAAATATGTGGAACTGACTAGCATGTATTTGTTGCTATTGGGTGTGTTTGGCAAGGCATTGAAAGAAAGACTATGTTTTTCTGAAAGGTGTGGTATATTTACAAGCAGGAACAAAGGGAATAAAACAGTGAAAAAAAAAACCTCAGGGACTTGTATGATTGCTTCCCATTCAAACAGTAAAAGATAAAAATGGGAAATTAGTATAATTGTCGCAAGGGATACCTACGATTAAAACCATTAGATGGATCAACTTGACACCTAGAGAGTACTTTCAATCTTTCAATCAGACAAAAAGCCTAGGAGAAAAGAGATTTAAGTTGTGGATCTCCCGGAGACTGATATTCAAAAGGTGCCAGCAATAAAGACAAGAATTGCAGGGAGTGTCAAGAAACCAAAGCAAAATAGCAAATATAGAACTTCCGTCAGAAAAGAGCTATAGGTATAGTTTTTGGTATGTGAAAATTACTGAAATAAAACAGATAAGAAGCTTACTAAGTTTTTAAAAATTTTGCACTGCCAAATAAATCACAAGCCTACAGAAGTTTAAGACTTAACATGATCTTTGGAATTAGCAGCTTTTGCAGACAATAACAGTTATTGTCCATGGGGAAGAAGTAGGCTGAGAAAGCTGCTAAGCTCCCAAGGAGAACATATTTCCGGATACCCATTTTATATGTGGCCAAAAAGTATAATGGAAAAGAAACAATCTTCCAAAAGACAAAGCCAAGGACTACAGAGAACAATGTACAAGGAGGAAATCAAGGCCTAATCAAGGAATATTCCTCACCTCTGGGATAGCAAGTCTTAGAGTATCTGTCCAGAACTTTAGACTTGTCATGGACCAACATCTCTTCTGTGTTCTCCACTTTCTCCGTTCTGAGTGGAGTGATGATGAATGATGAAGAAACCACTGTGTAATATCTTGAGATCATAGGCTTTGAACTTGATGTAGTAATCTTGAAAGTTTTGGCTTTTTTCTTTTGGATAGGGTTAAATATGTTTTGCATGCAAGAATGAGAACAAACCAAATATTTGGTAATCAGAAGGGCAGATTATGGCAGACATCAGTTCTGTTTATCAGTGTTTTGCTGATTCTCTTTTTTGGACACATGGAACGTTTGTAGTTTCTTGCTTCCTTTGGCCAAAGACATGGAAACAGAAATTGACTTCTGGGAGGAAACTTAAAAGCCAGGGAGGGGTTAACTATCCTTTTTACACAGTTTCTTTCCTTTTTATATGGCTACCAGCACCTTTCAGAAGCCCCTCCATCAGCTCAAATCCTCGTGGACTACAACAACTTGACGACTGCAGTGCAGACCTCCAATGGCTGGTAGTGTGTTTGAGAAATAAATTATTTGGGAGATATACCTAATGCTAGATGACGAGTTAGTGGGTGCAGCGCACCAGCATGGCACATGTATACATATGTAACTAACCTGCACATTGTGCACATGTACCCTAAAACTTAAAGTATAATAATAATAAAAGAGAAATAAATTATTGTTTAAAACTACCATATTTATTACTGCAACATAGCCTACCCTAGCCTGACAGATGATATGTTCTCCAGTTGGAAAACAGAATATTAAATGAATATTGATAAAGTGCATTTAAGTGTTCTATTGAGCATAAGTATATGTTTTTTTTTTCACAAAACAGAACAACAATCAAAAAAATTCTTCAAAAGCAATTTTACTCTCTATAAGAAAAGTATCTCCTTACCTGTGATTTTATAAAGTGCCATCTTGGTTGAATACTAGTAATATTAAGCAAACCTATGTAGCTCAGAATTTGACCAGTGGTTACACACAGGCAGAGTTTAGATGCATTAGTATTTGTAAATATACAAACCAATTTAGGGAGTTAATCGAATTTCATTATTTCTAATCCTAAAGCTGATTTCCTACTGGGACCAGAAAGAATTCTATTCTAAGCAAGTTACTAGAAACATAGTATGTATATGACAGTGGGGGTGGCTGCGTGTTGAGTTCTGCTGAATCACTGGGCATAGGCTATTCTTGGAGACAGGACACTAGATTTGAAAGAATAGTGTTCTCACCTGATACACAAATGCTATGTTCCTCAATAACTATTGATAGGTGAATGTAAATTTCTCTGACATGAACATGAGTCCATATTCCACCCTATCCCTCAAAGGTTATTAATAGCATGCGGTGTTCAGTGGTGGTACTTAACAATATAACAGTATTATGTTCTGTACTTATACTTACAAAGCAATTTTGTAATGTCTCTTATTTACTTTATGGTATTCTGCAATGCCTAGGGAACAGTAACTTAGAATCAGCCAACCACAATAACAAAGTGAGGCATGTTTTATTATTGCTCTAATAGTAGACTTTTGATATTCAATTACCCAACAGTTGCCTGGTGCTTGGGTTTGAGGCTGTTTTGAGGAATCAATTTCTATCTCCCTGATGCCCACTCTACATAGTATAATCAGTAATCATTTGGTAAATGCTAAATTCCAGTATGATAAAATTTATTTTGGCCACTTCCTTGACCTCTCATTGACCAATACCAAATTCATTTGAACTGAAAAATGTACGGTAGTGCACTGATTCTCAAATTTGGCTGCAAATTGGTATTATCTATGGGATTTTAGGAGATGTTAACTGAGTCATACTCCCAGAAATTCTAATATTTGACTTGTATGGAGATTCTCGAAAATTCCTTGGGTAATTCTAACATCTAACAAAAATTTAAGAAAAAGAAATGTAGTATTTAAAAGTGCATGCTCTGGAGTCATACAAGTCTGGGTTTATACTCCTGCTTCCTTCTTACTAGCTGTGTAACCCTGGGCTAGTTTCAAAATTCTCTAAGCCTTAATTTCCTTATCTTTAAAGTTAGGATAAAATGTTATTGTAAGTTTTAAATGGGTTAATACATGTGAAGAGTTTTAAGAGTATCTGGCACATAGAAAGCACTCAATAAATATTTTAATACTAGAATAATTATTAATTCAAGGCTAGAGGGGTCTTGAAAGTAGGATAGAAATGAGTTGAGCAAGGCATGATGCATTCTAGGAATGACATACAATTCACAGAGGCTGAAATATGGTGTGGATAAGATAGACTAGAGACAGTTAAGGCTGGAGACATAGTTTGACATGAAATATTGAGAGTTATGTATTTTAAGTTTTATGGCTGGGTTTTTACCTTTAAATAAACGGTGATTTTCAACACTTAATATTTGGACACACAGATGTTTGTAATTGCTTGTGAGTTATGTCTTGGGTAAAGTAAAAACTAGATTCATATTTATGCATACTGTAATATTGCCCTCTCTCGCTGGTATTCTTCTATCTTTCATTGAGTATGAGAGAATAGGGTAGAATGCAGCAGTTGTATTGGTGATTACTCATAACCCACCATCCAACTTATCTTAGGCCCAGCCCACACTTACTTGGAGTATTTTTAATTAGGATTAAGCATTATTTCTTGGTTGTGAGATATGATTTTAGAGTTATATTTATTGTTTTCATCTATTCATGAACTTCTGCTTCAAGCCATGATGCAGCAACTAGTACTGGACCAGGCCTTCTGCCATAAACAATGAACAAAAAACTAGAAAAGTAGACACATGTAGAAGAAAACTGTTTTCAGTTATTAGAGAACAAGAAGTATACAAGATCCATAAGAAGTGGAAAACAAGCAAGGCGAGCCCTGTGATCACCTCGTTTTCTTCTTGGAAGCGTTTACTAGACCCAAGTAAAGGAAAAGGAATCCAAGAGGAATCCAGTAGTCTTGCTGAACTGAAGAGACAGAGATTAGAGTTTGGGGAAGCTGAAGCTGCCAGAATTTGTAGGATGGAGTACCACCGAAGTGGGAACTACGCAGAAAAAGAGGTTAAAAACTCTGCTTGGGGTCCCCTTAAGTTTTGGGCTGAATAGTAAGTTGCAGGTGTGTAGGGTAGGACTATTCAACGCTTGGCAAAGAGCAACTACTGAGGAAGAACAACTGCTAAGGAACTGTAAACTGAACAACTAGTTCTCATGCAGGGCAGAGAGCCAAATGTTCTCTAGCCAGTGAAGAAAGACTTCATGGAACACCTAGGGTATTTTATAAAGATCCCAGACGGCCCATGCCCTAGGAATAAGAAAAAATTGAGTAAAGACTTCTCTAGATCTGTTCTAACAACAAAAATAGCAAGAAAAAGCCTCCACAGGAACAAGCTGATCTGCCAGTAAATTATCTGCCTTCCAGATCAAAGATTTAACATTTTCAAAGGAAAACAACAAAATTCAGATATTGAACACCATAACTTTCACAGTGTTTAGCTCCACCCAAAAATTATATGCTATGTAAAAAAGCAGGAAAATGTGAACCATAATCGTAGAAACAGATTCAGAAATGAGAGCGATGATAGAATTAGCAGATAAGGAAATTAAAATATGTATTATAAATATGTCAAGAATTTAAAGAAAACATGAACACAATAAGAAGCGAAATGGAAACTATTTAAAAAAATTGATCTTCTAGAGATAAAAAAAACTTCTTTATCCAAATGGAAAATTCACTTGATGGATCTAAGAGCAGATTGCTTAAGAAAACATCAGTGAAGTTGAATATAGGACAGTAGAAACTATCAAAACTGAAGCACAGAAAGAAGAAAAGCCTGAAAAAAAATTAATATTGCCTTTCAGACCTGTGGACAATGTCAAGGAATTTTGCATATCTTTAATTGGAGTCCCAGAAAAGGTAGACAGCACAGCAGAAATAATATTTAAGAAAATAATGGCTGGATTTTTTTCTGTGTTGATTTAAACAAAAACCACACATATCCAAGAAGTTCAACAAAATTCAAATAATATAAGCACAAAAATTATATTAAGGCATATCATAATAAATTCACGGAAAGTCAATTATAAAGAGAAAAATCTCAGAGCAGCCATATTGAGAAAAAGAAAAGATGTTGTACACAAGCAAACAAAGACATAAATGACCAGAAACAATGCAAACCAAAAGACAAAGGAACATCTTTAAAGTGCTGGGGGGAAACAACAACTCAGCAAAACAAAACAAAAAACAACAGCTTAGATTCTTTATCAAGCAAAAATACCTTTAAAAAATAAGGACTACATACATTTTGAGATAACCAAAAGCTGAAATAATTTATTGCTAGAATATATCTTGATAAGAAGTGTTAAATGAATTTTTAGAAGGAAAATGATACAAGATGAAAACTCAAATTTACATAAATAAATGAAAAGTATGAGAAATATAAATATACTGATACATATAAAAACTTTTTCCATTAAAATTTTAAATAAAATAATGTATTGGTCTAAATTTGTTAGTCTAAAACAAGAATAGAAGTAAAATGTGTAATAATAAAAATGGACAGAGTAAGTTGAAAAATAGAGCTGTATTATCTTAAATTATTCATAAAGTATAATATTATTTGAAGGTAGATTGTAATAAGTTAATAATATTGTGAAAATAGAGCAACAACTGAAGAAAGACATTTAGCTTAGCTATGTAGCTAATAAATTGAAAGAGGAGATAAAATACTAAAAAGAAAAGTTTTTCTTAAAAAAGAAAAGTTTTTTTCTTAAAGAAAAAAACGAAGAAAATACAGATGGGATAGAGAACAAACAGCAACATAGTAGAATTAGATCCAACTATATAAAACATTATATTACGTAAATAGACCAAACATATCTACTAGAAGGCAAAGATTGAATGAAAAATTAAGAAATGGGTAAATACTACTTATAAGTAATATACAGGAAACATAAAGGAAAATAATAAAAAGTTATACTATGCAAATCATGCAAATAGTATAAGAAATTTGGAGTGGCTTTATTTATATCAGACAACATAGACTTTGAAACAAATATTAGCAGAGCTTTAGAAGGATGTTTAAAAACATCAGCTCATTGAGAAGATATGACAATCTTATATGTGTATACCTTTAAATGACAGTTTCAAAATACAAATCTGATAAGACTGAAGACAGAAAATAGACTAAATCCACGGTAATCATTGGTTATCTCAGCATTCTTCTCTCAGCAATTGATAGAACCAGTAGACAAAAAAGCAGTGCGTAGAAATCTTGAAAAATAATGTCAACCAACCTGACCTCATTGACATTTGTAGAATATTGCACCCAATAACAGTACCGTGTGAATGCTTTTAAAGTGCTAATCTTGCTGTATTTTGGGATATAAAACAAGTCTTTACATATTTAAAGTGATTAAAATCATGCAGAGTATGTTTGCTGACCATAATGGAATTAAATTAGATAGTAATAACAAAAAGATATCTAGAAAATCTCCAAATACTTGGAAATTAAATAACATGCTTCTAAATTGTCTGTGGATCAAGTAAGCAATTAAAAGGGGAATTAGACTAAATGATTACAAAAATGCAGCATATCAATTTTTTTCATCTAAAGTGTACTTAAAAGGAAAGCTATAGTAGTTAAAACAGTGCTCTGAGGGAAATTTATATATTTAGATATGCATATTAGAATAAAAAGAAAGGTTTAAAATCAGTGATCTAAAATTCCACCTTAGGGAGTTAGAAATAAAAAGGAAAATTAAATACAAATTGGATAGAAGAAATAATAATGTAACTTGAAACATTATATATCTAAACATAAAAGTGGAAACTGTAGAAGTTCTAGAAGAAAATAAAGGAGAAAATTTTCACTGTCTTGAGATGAAAGATTTCATAGGGCACTAAAAGTATGAACTTAAAAAATTGATAAATTGGACTTTATCAAAACTAAAAACATCTCCTCAAAAGAAACAATTGAGAAAATGAAAAAGCAAGGTACTAAGAATATACTTCCAATTCATACAGCTGCTAAATAACTTACATACAGAATATATAAATAAAAAACCTCTTAAAACTCAATATTAAGAAGACACGTAATCCAATTAAAATGATCAAATACTTCAAACAAAATAAGATACACAAAACATCAAGAAACACATGAAATAATGTTCAATTTCCTTAATCATCAGGAAAATGAACATTAAAATAATAGGATATACCACTATATACGTACTTGAATGGCAAGAATGCAGAACAACTGTAATTGTCATACATTGCTGATGGGAGTGTAAAGTGGTACAACTACTTTGAAATATAATTTGCCAAGTTCTTAAGCACGTTCATTTAACACAGCAATTCAATTTTAGGCATTTATCCAATAGAAACAGAAACATATATCCACACAAAACTTGTACACAAATGTTTATAGTAGCTTGTTATTATTATTAGCTCCAAACTAGAAACATGCAAATGTTCATTACCATGTGAATGGTTAAACCAATTAACCATATTACTTAGAAATAAAAAGGAATAAATTACCTACACATACAACAATATGGATGAAGTTAAAAAGCATGATGCTGAGCAAAAGAACTTATACCCATGCACATACACTGCCTGCACACAAATACACGGCATGATTTTATGTAAATGAAATTCTAGAATGGACAAATCTTATCTGTAGAGACAAAAGCACATTAGCAGTTGCCTGGGATGGTTGGGTTGGAAGGACTGACTGGGAAGGGGTACTAGGAAACTTTCTGTGGTGATGGAAGTGTTCTTGATTGGTTTGGTGTCACACAAGTGTGTACATCAAATTACACACTTATGTATATTAAATAAATAGCTTGCCAAAGTCAACTGAAGACATGAGTATGCATCTGCATGTACATTATAGACATAAGCAAGAGCATTGCTAAGAAGTGTTTCCATACTAATGACAAATTATTATAATCATGGCGCTGGCATACCATGTCAGTTTTTATAAATACCATGAAATTTATATAAATTTTGGTTTTAACTTTGGCAGAAGACATTCTAAACTGTACGCCATTGACCTTTTAAAAATAAATACTTAGCTATAATGTTTGATGTTACTATGTAAAGCTTAAAGCTTAAAAATGCTCTCTCTCTGTCACATTATTTAACATTTTTTTTGTGATGTCATCAAAGTCAGCTGACACCCAGGGGAATGTACTTAGCCCTTGAATAACATCCAACATGTCAAGTAGCAGATAAAAACAAAAGATTGCAAATTGGGTAAACATTTGGACAGTTCACAGATTTGTAACTAGTGTATAATTTGATCACATTTGTTTTATTTAAAGAAAATCTGACAATAATATAAGCTCATGTAGGGATTGCCCTGGTGTTAGAGAAACCAGTGTAGAGATCAGTAGTCCAGGCAAGGTATAATGGGTGTTTGAATTAAAGTATAATAAGGTATAATCAGAGAACATGCTAAAGAGATATTTGTTATAGTTTGGTTAGTCATAAATTTAATGACCTACAATGGAACCTCTTAGGTCTCCCATCACAACAAAAATAAAATGCAGTATTCTCCTCATGCCCTATGTAGTCCTGCATGGTATGGTCACTGCCTGCTTCCCAGCCTCATCTCTAAATAATGTCTCCTGCTCCCCTTTCTACTGAGCACCAACCACAGTGATCTTCTCACCTCTAAACACAAGGTCATTGCCTCCTCAGAGACTTTGTACTTGCTGTTCCTTTAGCCTAAATGCTCTTTAGGTGTATCTTCTCATCATTTAGGTTTAAGTTCAGATACCAACTCTTTGGCTCCTTCTCATCAGTTAGGTTTCAGTTCAGATACCAACTCTTTGGAGAGCTCTTTCCTAACAATGCTCCTGCCCAGCCTTGCTATCACATTATCGTTTCTGTTTAGCATGTATCACAATCTAAGGTTATCTGTTTACTATTTTATGTAATCCATTACTACCACTACAATGTAAATTTTATAAGAGTACCTTAACTGTAATATTCTCCAGTGAAATCCCAGGGCCTACAATAATGCATAGCACAGATATTTTTGAATGGAGACGTATTTAAATGTTTTAGTTGGTAAAGATTATGAATGAAAAGTCATAAAATATATTTTAAATTATATTTTTATATTTTTATAATTGATTATATTTATAAAATAAATATAAAAATATATTTTTAACATATAATATATTTTATTAACATATATATCTTGATTATATGTTGCATTGTTTTGTAGGACTCACTGTAAGTGTAACTCAAAGTAATAGCTGAGAGGGTACATATCATCTCTCCTTTATTGTCATATTCTCACTACTTCTCACTACTCCATCTATTTTCTGGATCAATCATTCATTCAGCATTTATTGAGAACCTATGGGCATATGAAGATAAAGACATACACAACTGAAAAGGTGAAAAAGATGCATGAAAATGTACTGTAAAGTTCAGAAAAGGAGGAAATATTTATGCTTTAAAGAGGGGTTGAGGAAGTGGGAAAATCTTGGAAAAGGATTTGACATTTCAGCTTGGTCCTAAATGATAATAGAAGTATATGAAGAAGAGACAGAAAGAAAGGGCTTACCAGGCAGAGGGAACAACTTAAGCAAAGATAAAAGATATAGAAGTTGAGGAAGTCACTTGTGATGACCAAAATATAGTGTGCATTGGAGGTGGTCTGGTAGAAGGTGAGGTTGGAGAAATATGTTGAGGTCTGATAATGAAGGGCCTTGAATACCATGCAAAGAACTTTATCTAGTAGGTAACTGAGGAGCCATCAAAGGATTTTTATCCATGAATGTGACCAGGTTTGTGGTTTAAAAGAAATTCTTGCAATAGTTAGGGTAAGGGAGTGAGTCTAAAGGCATGAAGATTATAGTTGAAAAATCATTGAAAATTTCCAGCCAAGATATGACAAAAGCCTAAATTAAAGCTGGGACAGTATGAATAGGTAGATAAGAACTGATTTCAGGATTAGAATTGATGGGTCTTGGGACTCAGAGTGAGGGAAAAAAGGGAGATAGTGCTGACTCTGAGTTTCTGATCGGAAGTCATAGATGGGCTGTAATTGATCCACTGTGACCTGCAATTGATTGGCCCTCTTGGTTCACCTCATTTCCTTCATTGACCTTTCTCCCCAACCTTAACTCCAGGACAGAGGTTTCCTTCTACTTTGGGCTCATTAATACCTCTTTTCATTCACCAGGTATGGAGCCTGCTAGCTAATCAATCTTCATGAGCAACCTTTCCTTTTCCTGTGTGTCAGCAGCTGAGTATCTTAAAGATTGATTCAATATGCTCTCGATTCTGTCAAAACTCTTACAGGATACCTAGAGAGCTATTTCACTGCCTTGTAGGTTTGTTCATCTGCTAACAACCTGCTATAATACTTTAATTCATTCAACTTTTTCTTATTATCTTCTTGTATTCACTTATATTGGTCCATAGATGATATTAGCTCCATCCTCAATGGTCTCCACAGGTTTGCTCTTAGTCATTATGTGAGATGTAGATTTCTGACTGTGGATTTAATATTGAGATGAGTTCTGAGATGAGTTTTCAAAATTTTGAAAGGCCAAGAGACAATGTATAGTGGGTGGTTTCTTACTTTTCAGTGCTTACAACCTAAAAGAAAAGATGACTTTCATCCCTTCCCTTCCTCCCTCCCTTTCTCCTTTTCTCCCTTCTTCCTTTCCTTGTTCCTTCCTTCCTGCCTTCCTTTCCTCCTCAATTAAATAAAATTTAGTATAAATACTGCAAAGGCATCCAGAATGAAAAGATAAATAAAATATAAAGGTCTCTGATCACACAACAATAAATAATTAAGTGACAAATTATATGATACAGAACTTAAGCCTAGATGTAACAGAGTAGGCCTCTTAAAGAAGCTAGTACTAGCAGGGCATGGTGCCTCATGTGGGTATTCCCAGCATTTTGGGAGGCCGAGGCATGCAGATCACTTGAGTGCAGGAGTTAGAGACTAGCCTGGGCAACATGGCAAAACTGTGTCTCCACCAAAAATACAAAAAATTAGCCCAGTGTGGTGGCATGCGCCTATAATCCCAGCTACTCAGGAGGCTGAGGTGGGAGGATTGCTTGAGCCATGGAGGTGGAGGCTGCAGTTAGCCAGTTAGCTGAGATCATGCCACTACACACCAGCTTGGGTGACAGAGTGAGACCTGGTCTCAAAAAAAAAAAAAAAGCTAAGCTAGTACTCATTTAGAGAATGATTATTATTAGTTGTAATAGGTTTAGGAGCTCTCATAAGTATGGGGAATCTTCATTTTAGGAAATTAGCACATAAAAATCAGTATATGTGGAGAAGTCAAAAAATGTGGGCTGGAAGTTGTACAGTTAGATGGACTCAAAGTTGGCTTTTGTAATTATGAGCAAACTGGAACTGTGTCAAGGTGAATAAAATTTTCTAGGAACAGGTGGTAGGGCCCTGGATGGCAGGACTAAGTAATGCAAAGCTGGCTTATCAAAGTTATAGTCAGTAAAACAGAGTTTTATTAGATAGCATGCTACATCAAGGTAAACATGAACATGGAAATATATAACTTCTGAGTCAAAGCTGTCAAAATAAAATGAATATAGGTTCACAAAACAAACTATGATGGCATTGGAGCAACTGGCCTTGGCTGGAGATCACGGGAAAGTTCTTGGAGAGTTGTAGTTGCCCATGAGATCTGTGTAACTGTCAGTGACATTGCTGCTAAAAAGCTAATCAAATGTTTTATTGTACATCAGTGCAAAGAGATCACAGGGGCAACACTTCCTGAAAACAGTCTTGCCAAACCACATGTGAAGTTGAATGGAATATTCGGTTCTGTGTACCTTATGTGTAGAGGGTCATCTACAAGCTAGAGCTTGCTCTGAGAATACCACTGACGATGTTGCAGAAACCGTGCTGCATCAGAGCTAGACAAGAGATGACTGTGAGAAAAATCTGAACAATTTTGAAATTTTGAAAGATCACAAAAGAGTAAATAGATTTGTTCTTTTTTGGTCCAGAGGGCAGAATAGCATCAATAGGCACAAATCCTGGTGAGGCAAATTTGGACCCAAAATCAGAGAAAGAATTTTTAATTGGTTATTCTATAAACAATTCAGGAAGTTTCCATCATCTCTACAATAAAGGCCTTTTTACTGAGAGTGTTCAAAGTCTACACAGATGGCCACTTGTCTGAGATGTCACTAAATGAAATCCCGTAAGGATGGTGAGTTAAATGAGATGATCTATAAGCTTGCTTTCAATACTGAGTCCAAATACAGCCTTACTTCTTGTATCTTTTCTTAGTAGAGGAATTTGCATAAAATACTGGTTAAAGTAATAATAAAATTATGGGGAAGGTGGGAGGGGGAAAATATTAAATATTCTTAATGTATTATAATGATTGTAAATTAGTCTAAGAACACAGGGCAATTTTGGTAGAGATTTTGGAAGTTGTTTTGAATTGATTTAAGTCAAGAATGGATTTATTTCATTTTCATACCAAAGTGAAATGGGAACCAGTAATATATTCCATACACCCTTCTGAAAGTTGTCCTATTCCCTAGTGTGGAAAGGATAAAAAATACCTAGTTGTTAGGCCTCAGGTTAGGCATTTTATTCCACAAATACTAATGTTGAACATACATGGGTCACTTTATATTTGCCAAGTATTTTTAAGAGTTATTAATTTGTCTTCATAATAACCATGGGACAGCAATGAAGTTATATCTCTACTTATCAGATGAAAAAACTGAGGCCACATGCATGCAGAATCACCAAGTGTATCAGTTTTCAAAAGACTTGAAGTTTTTTTCGGGGGAGGAATTGCTTTTATACTATATTTTCAGACAGTGAATCTAAGGAACAAAGTAGTTGATATGATTCATTCATTAACATTGCCCTAAACATCAGGCTGATTCTTTTTTGGAGGGAGTCTCACTTTGTGAGCTTCTCTGATAATTTTATAGTTATTATAATAATAACACATTTAAAAAATTTGTAACTCATTTTTGCAGTCTACAAAGAAACTTAAATTATTAAATTTCATTTAACAGACAAAATTAAATGTGTTCTTAACTGCCCTACATGCTACAAACAGTTGTTTTTATAAATCCAAGGAAAAAATCTAAGCAAACTTGTTTACCATTGGTTAAATAAAGTTGAATTTCAAATGATATAGTTCTTATAATTTATTACTTGGCACACAGATTTATTCTAAATTACCACATTAGCACTGAATCATCCAGAATAGCATCTGCTGGAAGACCACCAACAGAATCCCAGGGATTGGATGCAGTCATTACAATGACAATAAACACCAAATTGGCAACCTTTGAGGCTGGCCCTTTTGTTAAAACACATTATATTTTTCAAAACTTCAGCTGATTCTACACCAGTGATCTCAACTTTCAAAAAAATTCCATACATTCCTGTTGCTAACTTCATGTTACTATCTGTAATCTAGTGACCATGTCATATTTCAAATGATTTAAAGTTGATTTTAAGTTGCTTGAAAATAATTTGCTAATTTTGTCATATACATTATTATAAAATTGCACTTGGAAATTACTGGGATTAAAGCATTATTATTTCAAAAACATCAAGATTGCATTAGTTTGCTACAGCTGCTATAGCAAATTACTACAAACTGTATGGCTTAAAAGAACAGAAATTTATTGTCTGCAGTTCTGGAGGCTGAAAGTCCAAAATCAAGATGTTTACAAGCTTGTGCTTCCTCTGAAACCTGTAGGAAAAAGATATGTTTGAGGCCTCTCTCCCAGGTTCCTGTAACTTCAGGCATTCTTTGTCTTACAAATGGGTGTCTTTTCCCTGTGTCTCTTTATGTTGTCTTCCCTCAGTGTGCTTCTGTCTTGTGTCCAAATTTCCCCTTTCCAATACAACACCAGTTGTATTGGATTAATGCCTACCCTAATAACTTCATTTTAATTTGATTACTTCTGGGTAGTCACAGTGACTCATGCCTGTAATCCCAGCACTTTGGGAGGCGAGGTGGGTGGATCGCTTGAGTCCCAGGAGTTCAAGAGAAGCCTGAGCAACATGCCAAGACCCCATCTCTACAAAAAAATTAAAAAACAAAAATTTCCAAGTGCAGTGATGCACACTTGTAGTCCCAACTACTAGGGAGACTGAGGCAGAAGGATCGCTTGAGCCCAGGAGGCAGAGGTTTCAGTAAGCCCAGATGGCACCACTACACTCTAGCTTGGGTGACAGAAGGAGACCCTGTCTCCAAAAACCAACAAGCAAAACCCAACAACAACAAAAAGAACAAAAAACAAAATTTGATTACTTCTATATGAACCCTATTTCCAAATAAAGTCACATTTCGATGTATTGGGGGTTAGAACTTCAACATACCTTTTTGGGGATGTTGGGGGGAGCACAAAATTCAATCCATAACAATACTGTTACTTCTAGAAACTTGATCAATAAATTCAATGCAGTGAGGAAAATCATGCAATTATTTGAAGAAGTTTGGCAACCAAGTTAGCAAAAAAAATTTAAGCTTTTACTTTTTTATTTTTGACATTTCTTTAAACTGAGTTACTATATGGTTGCATTTCTTCTTCTTTTCCTACCAATAATTCTTAAATAATATTATTATATGATATTTGATATACAAAATAATGTGACATATTTATGTATATCATAACCTATAAAAATAACTCATTGCATAAAGTGGTTGAATAGTATGGAAGTTGTCTTTGTCTCTCTTGAGTGAATTCTTTTTCCTTCTGGTTAGGTGTAAACAAAACTCTGAATTTGATATTCATCATTACTTTGTTTTTCTTTATATTATATACATATATGATATACATATATACATACATATGAAATACCTATAGGGTTGTATATGTAAAGCACATCTATCTGTGTATCAATCATCTTCAATGTGTTGTCTAACTCTGCAAGTTTTTGAACTTTATAAAAAATAGCATAATACTCTAGTTAGCCTTTCACAACTTGCTTTTCGTTCTTTCAAAATTAGAATCCTAAGATTCACTGACATATCTGTTATTTATTCGTTTTCACTTGCTTGTGGTGTTTCATTGAACAAATCCCCTCCCCTTGAAAGTGTCTTCTTGGCTGTTCTTAGCACTTTAATCACATACATTTTAGAGTTAACTTGCTAAATTTTAAAAATATTTATTTAAATTTTAAGTGAAGTTTTATTGTCTAAGATTAATTTTGAGGAGAACTGCTATCTTAAGTATATTAAGCTATCTGATCCATGAACATGGTATTTTCTCAACTTACATAAGCATTTAAAAATATATTTCAATTCCATCTGGAATATTTTTTTCTGCCTGAAGAATACCTTTCATATTGCATTTAGTTCAGATTTGAATTAATTTTTTCTTGTCTGAACATTTTTTTTTAGTTTTTATTTTTGAGGACTCTTTTCCTTGAGTTTAAAATTTTATAACACCGGTTATTTTCTTTTGGCATTTTGAAAATTATTTCATTGTCTTCTAGATTTGACTTGTTCTGTGAGAAAGTCAGCCATCAGCTGCTCTGCTCATTTATGTCCTTTGAAGGTTAGTATATATTTTTCCTCTAGCTGGCTATAGGACCTATGGTATGCCTAGATGTGATGTCCTTAATGTTTATCTTGCTTGAATTTTTTTTTCAAAATGCAAAAAGAAAAGCATCTTTTCTGCTTCTTTCTCATTCTTATCTCTTCTTGGACTTTATGTGTAGACTAAAAATTTTAATTGTATCATCTATTTTTCTTATACTCTTATTTTTTTTCATCCTATTCTTTTTGCTGTCAGCTTTATCTGGGATATGTTCTATTGACATATTTTTGCCTATTGACATTATGTTGCCTATTGACAACATTTCTATTGACATATTGATATATCTTCTCATGTATCTTGGGTATATGTTTATATTCTAAGTCATCAATGGTCCCTTTAGTTCTGTGTATTTTGTAGTTAATCCCAGCCATTGAGTTCTTAAATGCAGTTAGTATATTTATGTGTTCCAGAATTTCCAGTTTTTATAGTTTGAAGCTGTCAAAATTGCCAATCTTGTTTTTTATATTTTTGAAAATATTAAGCATATTTTTGAGTTCTTAGCTGATAACTGTATTATCTAAATTCCCTGTGGATCTGTTTCTATGTTCTATTATTTCTCTTGGGTTTTGATTACATTATATTGCTTGCTTATATTTCTAACTACTAATCACTGTGTTAAAAAAGTAAAGGTAATTTGAGACTTAGAGTATGTGTTAACTTCCACCAAAGAAAATTTATTTTTATTTTTGACAGGTGGCTAAGGTCACTAGCAATCAAGGTTTCCTTTAGTTTAAATAAGGATTTAGTTTATTTGAGGCTATTTTTGTTTTGTTCATCTTTATTTGAAAGTTTAGGAGATTTGCCAGTCCCTCTTGCTTGGCAGGCTCTGAACTTGAGTTTCTCTCCATCTATCATGAGTCTGTGAAGCTGCTCTGCTCAGCCTTTGTTTTAAAAACAGTAGAGGCCCATAGGGGAAAGTAGGCTCAAATGTAGGGTGATTTCTCTGGGTTTTTATCATTTTCTGAATTTTGACTTCATTTTATATTTTCAATGAATTGAAACATATTATTTAAAACATTTGCCCACATGTATTAGTTGCTTTAAGGGTTGATCTGAAATATCTAGTCTACCATTATTGTAAACAGAATTCCCTTCCACTAATTTTTAAAAATTCAGGGTGTGTGTGTGTGTGTGTGTGTGTGTGTATTATTTCAAAACATTTATTTTCCAAATCTAACTGGTCATATTTGATAGTCTCTTGGTCATTGCTCATGTATCTTGATTTTTTTTCTTTTTAAAATATTTTATTCATAATTATTTTATTTTATTTAATATTTTTAGAACTCCACAGGCTTAGGGGTTTAAACTTGTGGAGTTTTTCTTCACATACACTGTGGAGTCTTTCTTCATGTGCATAGTAATTTTATTGTATTATGAGCTCATACTTTGTTGAACTTCTTTGAGAATCTTGGGGGCCTAACTTGGGGGTACCTTCCTGCAGAAAGAACTTGTACTTGCTCCTGGTGGTTACTGTTGAATAGAAGTTGGTACCACTGTAATATAATATGTCAGCTTCAGGTTTCTCTGGCCACAGGAAAAATATATATCTGAAATTGTGACCTGAGTGACAGCAGGTCTATAGGCTAATTCTCAGGAGAAATGATGAAACTGTTTTTTTTTGTTGTTGTTGTTAATTATACTTTAAGTTCTGGGGTACATGTGCAGAACATGCTGGTTTGTTACATAGGTATACACGTGCCATGGTGGTTTGCTGCACCCATCAACCCGTCATCTACATTATGTATCTCTCCTAATGCTATCCCTCCCCCAGTCTCCTACCCCCTGATAGGGCCCACTGTGTGATGCTCCCCCACTCCATGTCCACGTGTTCTCATTGTTCAACTCCCACTTATGAGTGAGAACATGCAGTATTTGGTTTTCTGTTCTTGTGATAGTTTGGTGAGAATGATGGTTTCCAGCTTCATCCATGTGCCTGCAAAGGACGTGAACTCATCCTTTTTTATGGTTGCATAGTATTCCATGGTGTATATGTGCCACATTTTCTTTATCCAGTCTATCATTGATGGGCATTTGGGTTGGTTTCAAGTCTTTGCTATTGTGAACAGTGCCGCAATAAACATGTGTGTGCATGTGTCTTTATAGTAGAATGATTTATAATCCTTTGTGTATATACTCAGTAATGGGATTGCTGGGTCAAATGGTATTTCTGGTTCTAGATCTTTGAGGAATTGCCACACTGTTTTCCACAATGTTTGCACTAACTTACATTCCCACCAACAGTGTAAAAGTGTTCCTATTTCTCCACATCCTCTCCAGCATCTGTTGTTTCCTGACTTTTTAATGATCACCATTCTAATTGGCGTGAGATGGTATCTCATTGTGGTTTTGATTTGCATTTTCTAATGGCCAGTGATGATGAGTTTTTTTCATATTTGTTGGCTGCATAAATGTCTTCTTTTGAGAAGTGTCTGTTCATATCCATTGCCCACTTTTTGATGGGGTTGTTTGTTTTTTTCTTGTAAATTTATTTAAGTTCTTTGCAGATTCTGGTTATTAGTTCTTTGTCAGATGGATAGATTTCAAAAATTTTCTCCCATTCTGTAGGTTGCCTCTTCACTCTGCTGATAGTTTCTTTTGCTGTGCAGAAGCTCTTTAGTTTAATTAGATCCCATTTGTCAATTTTGGCTTTGGTTGCCATTGCTTTTGGTGTTTTAGACATGAAGTCTTTGCCCATGCCTATATCCTGAATAATATTGCCTAGGTTTTCTTCTAGGGTTTTTATGGTTTTAGATCTTAGGTTTAAGTCTTTAATACATCTTGAGCTAATTTTTGTATAAGATGTAAGGAAGGGATCCAGTTTCAGCTTTTTGCATATGGCTAGCCAGTTTTTCCAACACCATTTATTAAATAGGGAATCCATTCCCCATTGCTTGTTTTTGTCAGGTTTGTCAATGATCAGATGGTTGTAGATATGTGTTGTTATTTCTGAAGCCTCTGTTCTGTTCTATTGGTCTATATATCTGTTTTGGTACCAGTACCATGCTGTTTTGGTTACTGTAGCCTTGTAGTATAGCTTGAAGTCAGGTAGCATGATGCCTCCAGCTTTGTTCTTTTTGCTTAGGATTGTCTTGGCTATGTGGGCTCTTTTTTGGTTCCATATGAAATTTAAAGTGTTTTTTTTTTCCAATTATGTGAAGAAAGTCAATGGTAGCTTGATGGGGATAGCATTCAATCTATAAATTACTTTGGGCAGTATGGCCATTTTCACGATATTGATTCTTCCTATCCATGGGCATGGAATGTTTTTCCATTTGTGTCCTCTCTTATTTCATTGAGCAGTGGTTTGTAGTTCTCCTTGAAGAGGTCCTTCACATGCCTTGTAAGTTGGATTCCCAGGTATTTTATTCTCTTTGTAGCAATTATGAATGGGAATTCACTCATGATTTGGCTCTCTGTTTGTCTGTTATCTGTATATAGGAATGCTTGTGATTTTTGCATATTGATTTGTATCCTGAGACTTTGTCGAGGTTACTTATCAGCTTAAGGAGATTTTGGGCTGAGACAATGGGGTTTTCTTTTTTTTCTTTTCTTTTCTCTTTTTTTTTTTTTTTTTTGAGACGGATCCTCACTCTGTCGCCCAGGCTGGAGTGCAGTGGCGTGATCTTGGCTCACTGCAAGCTCCATTCTTCCGGGTTCACGCCATTCTCCTCCCTCAGCCTCCTGAGTAGCTGGGGCTACAAGCACCCGCCGCCACACCTGGCTAATTTTTTTTTTTTTGTATGTTTTTTTAGTAGAGACAGGGTTTCACCTTGTTACGCAGGATGGTCTTGATCTCCTGACCTTGAGATATGCCTGCCTCGGCCTCCCAGAGTACTGGGATTACAGGCGTGAGCCACCATGCCCAGCCAGACAATGGGGTTTTCTAAATATACAATTTATGTCATCTGTAAAGAGAGATAATTTGACTTCTTCTTTTCCTAATTGAATACCCTTTATTTCTTTCTCTTGCCTGATTGCCCTGGCCAGAACTTCCAATACTATATTGAATAGGAGTGGTGGGAGAGGGCATCCTTGTCTTGTGCTGGTTTTCGAAGAGAATGTTTCCAGTTTTTGCCATTCAGTATGATATTGGCTGTGGGTTTGTCATGAATAGCTCTTCTATTTTGAGATACATTCCATCAATACTTAGTTTATTGTGAGTTTTTAGCATGAAGGGCTGTTGAATTTTGTCAAAGGCCTTTTCTATATCTATTAAGGTAATCATGTGGTTTTTGTCATTGGTTCTGTTTATGTGATGGATTATGTTTATTGATTTGCATGTGTTGAACCAGCCTTGCATTCCAGGGATGAAGCCAACTTGATCGTGGTGGATAAGCTTTTTGATATGCTGCTGGATTCGGTTTGCCAGTATTTTACTGAGGAGTTTTACATTAACGTTCATCAGGGATATTGGCCTGAAATTTTCTTTTTGTATTGTGTCTCTGCTAGGTTGTGGTATTAGGATGATGGCAGCCTCTTAAAATGAGTTAGGGAGGATTCCTTCTTTTTCTGTTGTTTGGAGTAGTTTCAGAAGGAATGGTGCCGGCTCCTCTTTGTACCTTTGTTCAAATTCGGCTGTGAATTCGTCTGGTCCTGGACTTTTTTTTGGTTGTTTAAACCTAGAGTCCTGGTGAAGACAGACACTTTCCTGATAGGCTTCCATTGCTAGTACACAGATGCTTTTAACTCCTTTTGACTAATATTATAGCCCATTTGAGGTCCAAAATTAATGAAATTCATATCTCATGGATCATTTACTGGATTGTAAGCATGAATATATGTGCCAAATGTGTTGGCTGAAGGAAAATATATCTAAAAACAGATAAAGTCACATATTAATAGACACGTAAAATAATTCTTTAAGCCAGGGATAATACTTAACAGGGGTTAGGTAGGTAACATAAAGGCATGAAGTTGCTAAGAATAAGACAATAACAACAAGTGGGCAACTGTCTAAAAGATTCAAATTCAAATGTAAAAATGAAGATAGCCACAAAAACATCTCCTGAAAGTACTTGACCCAGAGACTGCCAGTTTTCATGTCTGCCTAAACTCAACAAATACCTTGATAGTATACTTTACATAGACTTGAATATGTGCTCTTTCCTGATGTTCCTTGACAACATCCAATTTTATATTTAAATGTGATCTCTAACAATTTGACTTGCTTAGGCTAATGTATTTTAAACTGCATGCTTGGTATGGCCTTTGTTCTACATTTTTTTTAAGGTGCAGAAACATCTTTAGCATATATTAAAAATAAATGGTCATGGAGCAAGGATTTGCTAATCACAGTAAATTGAGGAAGTTTGAATAAAAGATCAGTTTTGAAAATTAGGGATTCTAGAGGCTAAAATTAGCAGTTTTCATGATTTAGAGAACAAAAGTTACTATTAAAACATTGTGCATAAAATGTTTCTACCACTAATCCATATTATATGATGATGAGAGAAATGAGGTGAAATAGAAGATTAATGAGAAAATCAATGCTAATTTCTGTCTTCTTACTAAATAAGAGTCGATTTGTATCATCACTATTAGCATGTAAGTATAAATGGGAATAAAATCAGGTCTAGAGGGAAAAGTTGTGTTGAGTTTTATGGCTCAATGTAGGCAAAGTATAGTGCTTAATTCCACAGCTTTCCACTTATTGTGTAATCACACACTTTTTTTTTCATATCCAGCCTAGATATTCAGCAAACTCTTACTATATATCAAGGAAAAAATGCTGCAGAAATATATTTCTTATTTAATTTCTACTATTCTTTTAAATGGCAGTTTGCAGAATGCATCTGGGTGTACAGCTAATGACCCATGAGCAATAAGCAACTGTTTAAGTAAAATGCACTATGAAAAAGCTTTTACCAAACAGCATTTTAATATTTTAAATAGATTTTCCATTGCAGGCTCTTTGTAACTGGATTAGTTCTCTGATGTGTTCTGACAGAACTGTGGTTAGGGATACTCCATTAACTTTGTCTGTCATCTTATTTTCCCTAGTATCCAGCAGAACACCCTTATATTTCATAATTTGTATTGCTATCAGTGCTGATTTGTAAATGTGCAAATTATAATTAACAACGGCTACTACTTCTATTAAATATTAAATCATTCTTGCAGCTTATGTTTTCCACAGCAGATGGAGCCCTGTGGTATGCAAATGGACTTTCCTTACATTGTCAGCAATATTTAACCTATATTTTAGCTTAAAGAACACATTTTTCCCTGTTTGCTTTATGTTTTCTATAGCACTTAGGTTAATATTTATTTACTGCAGATTCCCTTTCTACCAATAAGAATTTCATGGACTATTACATCCCAGCACTGTGGTTTTGTTTCCCTTCATTAATAGCTCCTTAATCATCTAGCTTGCTTGTAAGTACAAGAACTTGTTATTTGTACTGATGCTGCAGTATTGCATAAGAAGCATTTAGTTATATTTTAGTATGTACAGCAGAAGCAAAAATGTTGAGTACACCATCGTAGGTTTTAATTTGAAATCCAATCTATGTGCACATTTTTCGTCCGGAATAAGCAAAAGCATTTAAGGTTTTATATTGTGTTTTAAGCATTCTATTAAATGTCATCAGATGATTCAGGAAAATGTATTGCAAAAATATTAGAGAAGTATAAAATGTGTAAGTGTAATAGATGCTTGGGACATGGAGAGGAATCTAAAAGTCCAACATTTATCAGGTAACCATAAACTACGAAGAAACATTGATAGAATGTAACATTCTTATGATATATAGTATCTTAAGCATGAACTCTTATTTCTGATATTTATTACAGTGCTGTTGCATTAGAAAACACTAATCCAAAATTATTGCAACCTTTCCTAACTGTGGAGTACGAATATTTTGGTTGGGGAATAAGTTTTAACTTTCTTAACAATGAAAGGATATGTACTCTTTAAACCCGGCTGGAATCAGAAGGTTGTGTTTTCTTGACAGGTTTTTAATGGTAAGTTAAGACAGCCGGGGAAACCGTAGAACTCAAAGGCATTAACTGACAAATTAAGCAAAGAGTAATGAAAACTTCGATGTGTTTGAATCATCATTCATTGAACTGTAATTGCCTTAGCAGCACAAAATTAAATTGTAACAAGTAAGGGTCTTGACACTTCCCGCAATTTCTAAAAAAAGTTTATATATGCCACGGAGGATAAACAGCAGTCACATGAAATACTGGATGTGAGTCTTTTAAATTAATTAATTCTATTTATTTATTAATTGGAATCAGCCATTCAATAAGACACACAAGGTTATTGTAACAGTCTGCCTTTTGGATTCTTAAACATAGAAAACTTTTGGTCTGCCGCAGATGATACAATTATAAGAGGGGTCACATTCAATGTGTTCAGCCTGTTGGTTTATGGAAACAATTAGAAATGACTTGCCAGCCCAGCGCGGTGGCTCACGCCTGTAATCTCAGCACTTTGGGAGGCTGAGGTGGGCGGACCACGAGGTCAGGAGATCGAGACCATCCTGGCTAACATGGTGAAACCCCATTTCTACTAAAAATACAAAAAATTAGCCGGGCGTGGTGGCGACCGCCTCTAATCCCAGCTACTTAGGAGGCTGAGGCAGGAGAATGGCATGAACCCAGGAGACGGAGTTTGCGGTGAGCCTAGATTCCACCACTGCACTCCAACCTGGGCAACAGAGCAAGACTCCATCTCAAAAAAAAAAAAAAAGAAATAGCTTGCCACTTATGGATCTCCTACACCCAATCCCCCATCCTGGGGGAGGAAGAAAGATGAGGAATACACAGAGATAATTGTTCAGATTTTGCCTTTATGGATGTCATTTGAGTATCTAGCTAAAAATACATTAGTTTATTTGTGACTGGCCAAAGAAAGTAAAATCTACGTAGCAGGTTTCTCTCCCCTCCAAGAAAAAGTTTAAAGTTTTAATGCTAGAATACCAAAAAGAGTATTAGAATACTCAGAAAGAAAAGTATATCTGTTTTGCTGAGGATGTCCTATAAGAGTCAAAACAGAGAAAATATAAAACAAATGTGGGATTAATTGAAAGTTACAGTTATGAAACTCACAAGAACAGCCCGACCAATTTTTCTGTGGGCTTTAGAGATGGTGACTTTTCTAATAGATTGTGCTTTAGTTTTGGGTGGGAAGCTGTGATGAACATTTGAGTGAGAAAATATGTGTCTGAGTTAGAGCATCTGCTTTCATTACTTAGTTTTCCAGAGGACATTGTGAGTCAAGGAAATGAGTGGGTTTTATCCTGGAAAAGATCCAGGGGAAACTAGATCTTCTTAAGAAGACAAAGGAAGAGCAGATTTCAGCAGCTTTGAGAAGGGAGCTGTGGGCGAGACTGAGTGGGGGGAGGACTCACCCTGTTGGTCTGTGGAGAGCTCTGCTCATCTGGAGTCAGTGAATCCTCTTTCAGCGGCACAGAGACTCGTTCAGGGTTCAGTATTAACCTGTTTAAAAATCTTCCCTTTAGCATATTCCAAATTGAGATGCCCTAAGAGAATAGAATGCCTTTGCATCCGAGGGCTGTGCTTAATGGGCATTGCCTGAAGATAAGGCCTCCACAGAACATTCACAGAAGCAGCACAGTGGGAATGTGAAGAACATAAAGGACTTGGGCTCCGGGTGTGGAATTTTGGATTTAAAATTCAGAGGAGTCTCCATAAGGAGGCTAAATCTTAGAGTCAAGTAATTTCATCAACAATTCCTAAACTATATGTTCGGGAAGAGAGGAGGGGATTTGTATAGCCTTCAAATAGTTTGCATATTTTTGTAGTCTGAAAAATAAAAGTTAGGAGCTAGTGCAAAACTGATGATTGGGGTATATGTGAACATACATACAAAAATCTGTCACAGCAACACAGACTATCAGGCTAATTTCTATCCTTTCTTCATTTGGGGCTGAGGTTAAGGATGAAAATGGGGTGGAGTAAAACAAAAGAAGAAATGGGATACTCCTGGATGAATGAGATAAAAGGCTTGTTTTGTTTTATTTTGACTTTGAATGCCTATCTCATGCTCTGGGGACCTTTCATCATCAGTAACTTCTCATATTTGCTAAATCCAGTGTCCTAAGACATTATTTCCTTCCTTGTGTATCTTTGGATCTTTAGCCAGCAACATCTACACAATTAGGTTTAGGTCTTTTGAATTTCTGCTTACTAATTCCTGTGGAAACTCTAATAGTCAAGATCTGTCATCATGCCACCATGAGGCTAGCATATAAAGTGGACACAGTGGAATTCAGTCTTCCTTCATCCCCGTTATACTGCACCCTCTTTCCTGATATAACTGTCCTGTTACCTGCTTCAGGATGCCCAATTACAGCTGTCTTTCCCTGGCATACCTTACTCCCCAGCCATACTTCTCTTCTTGGCTTCATCAAAATGTCTAAGTTTTGTGGCCTCTGCCCTCAGTACTTGTTACCTTTATTTAATCTTATCAGGCAAATGAAATTAAGTAAGATGCTATTGGCTGATAAGGTCTTTGGATAACATTTGCCTTTTGATAGTAGGTTTTCATTTACATGGACCCAAGAGGGACTTTATAGACCCTGTGCTAAGACCAGTGAGGCAAGAGCACTCTTTGCTTCCCTTCCCAGCAGCAGTTTAACTAATTTGCCAATGAAGAGCTTTGGCTTTCTAGTTAAAGTCTGTGCAATTGTGTAAGGTGCCAAACCAGTGCCTTCTTTAAAAAACAAACAAAACATATGAAAAAAAGCTCATCATCACTGGTCATTAGAGAAATGCAAATGAAAACCACAACGAGATACCATCCCATGCCAGTTAGAATGGCAGTCATTAAAAAGTCAGAAAACAACAGATGCTGGAGAGGATGTGGAGAAATAGGAATGCTTTTACACTGTTGGTGGGAGTGTAAATGAGTTCACCCATTGTGGAAGACAGTGTGGCAATTCCTCAAGGATCTAGAATCAGAAATACTATTTGACCCAGCAGTCCCATTACTAGGAATATACCCAAAGGATTATAAATCATTCTAATATAAAGACACATGCATGTGTATGTTTATCGTAGCATTATTCACAATAGCAAAGACTTGGAACCAACCCAAAGGCCCATCAATGATAGACTTGCTAAAGAAAATATGGCACATACACACCATGGAATACTATGCAGCCATAAAAAAGGATGAGTTCACGTCCTTTCCAGGGACATGGATGAAGCTGGAAATCATCATTCTCAGCAAACTAACACAGGAACAGAAAACCAAACACCACATGTTCTCATAAGTGGGAGTTGAACAATAAGAACACATGGACACAGGGAGGGGACCATCACATATCAGGGCCTGTCAGGGGGTGGGGGGCTAGGGGAGGAGAGATAGCATTAGGAGAAATACCTAATGTAGATGACAGGTTGATGGGTGCAGGAAACCACCATGGCACATGTATACCTATGTAACAAACCTGCACATTTTGCACACGTATCCCACAACTTAAAAAAATATATATGTATATATATACACCAAAAATACAGTGAAATAAATATCAGTATTTTAGCACATTGACCAAAATAATGCTTGCTCAAGGATCTGTAGTTTTATGCAAACCCAGTATTAGGCCTATTAGAAAGTAAATACTGAATCTAGGTAAAATTACTCTGCAAGGCATATAGCTTTCAAAAAAATTAAACTCTCCTTGCTTTCTTTATGTTCCTAGTGTTTTATTTTAATTTTTTGTATATTTTGCTTTTGAAGACCCTCAGTGTTTTTGTTATAGATAAGCAAGTTCCCTGGAAAACTTGACTTGAGAGAAAGAAGCTCCATGCAAAAAGCTTTTTTTTGAGTGGGGTAGAGGGGAAAGCATAATTCAATAACTGCAAAATGCTGCAGATCCTATCTAAATTTTGAAGATTTGCAGTTCATCAGTGTATTAAAGGCCCTGAGAAGTCCTGTAGTAAAAAAGCCTGTTTAAATTTGTTTAATTCAGCATTTTCTAAATGTGTAATTCTTTTGTTCACAACATTCTGGGGAACTAGTTTCCCAATTAACACAATCGTGGAGGATGGGGAGGGGTGGTGGCATGCTGCTGTAGACATCTGCTTGTACTCTAATTACTTTAGTAGAAAAGAAAGGAGAAAATGTTGTGTTGCAAGCTGCTGTACACAGCCAGTAAATACACCCATTTTTTTTTCACTCATTCATTTACTTATCAAGAATTTCCTAAACAGCCATGTAAACAAGGCTGAATAAGGAGTAGAGCCCCCAACCGACAAAATCCAATCTTGGCCTTGAGGTATTTAGAAGCATGTTGGGAAAAAATTACATAATAAGAGTAGTCTAGGCAGCACATACATGACTGAATCAATGATCAGTTGTGAGACAATGTCTTCCAGTGCTTGAGTCCTAACTTCCTGGGATTTGCAGGGACTACTGGATGCTGATGACCGACTGCTGCTTGGACTCAGCCATGTCTATGCAGACATCCAGTCTCAATAAAGAAACAACCAACCAATGAACCAACCAAACAAACAAACAAACAAAAAACACTACTTCAAAGACCTTTCAATCTATTAGAGCCTTAAGCTGGAGGTAATATTTCCTTTCTCTGATATTGAGGAGAAAGCACAGGGCTTGGAATCATAGAACTTCAGTTTGAATCTTGCCCCCATCCTTCATAGCTTTGTGTTTGGATATATCCCCTGACATTGCAAGGTGCAGACGCTGAGGATACTGTTATTTCTTTTTTCTGGGGTATTGATCTAGAAGGAGCCTGGGAAGATCTAATGAAAACAATTGTATAAATTCATACAGAGTAAAATTCTATGTAAATGTTAGGTGTTATTTTTATTATCCTTGATTCTATTATTCCTAAACGAATCAAAATAATGAATCAATATGTAAGACACTATCTTATGTGTTTTCCATTTGTTTTCTCTTTTAATCTTTACAACAGTCCTAAGTGTTAGACACTCTAATTATTCCATTTTACAGATGAGAAAATGGAGGATGGCAGAATTTAAATCAAGGGTTTAAGTTAAATATTTTTGTGTGTGGCTAGATCTTTGTGATTTTCAGCAAATTTGGAATTCATTCATTCATCCATCTGATGTTATTAAGCATCTACTATGTACCCTGTATTGTTCCAAGTCCTGGTTATACAGTAGTGAACAAAATGGATTAAAATTCACATCTTTGCAGAGTTTAAATTCTAGAGAGGAAGAAGGATAATAAGTGTAATAAACATGTAAGCTATGTAGAATGGTAGAAGGCAATGAGTGCTGCTATGGAGGAAAGGGCAAGGGGTGTTGGGAATGTGGGAAGAAGCAGTGACATATCATTTTAAATGAGTTATACAGGGTTGGCCTGCTGAGATGGTGACTGTTGAGCAAAGATTTGAAGGAGGAGAGGGAATTGGTCTTGCAGACATTGGAAAGAAGTCAGTGGGGACAGCTAATGGTAAAGGTCCTGAGGAGTGAATATGTTGAGTGTGTTTGAGAACCAGTGTATTCCGTGGGGTTAAAGTGTGCCAGGGGAAGGAACAGCCACATCGGAGAGGCCGGATGGTGTGGGGCCTGTAGACCACTGCCAGGGCCCTGGCTTTCTGTCTTTCAGAGAATGGAAGACATGGGAGGGTTCTGAGCAGTGAAGTGACGTGATCTGATGTATGTTTCAAAAAGATCACATTGGCCATTTTGTTGAGAATACACCCTAGGGGTTAAGGGAAGAAGCAGGAAAATAAAAAACAGCCTTATTTCTGGTACAAAATAAAGTGAATTAGAATGTGCTTCCAAGTCTCATTTGGTGTACATTAAACTTGGTTAGTTCATTTTCCATATAGCAAAATGAGTATGCTGGGGAGGCCTTTTTGAACATCTATTTATCTTGACCAAATACTTTCTTCTAGAATCTTGAAGTCATTTATTTGGCTATGTTGGTGCTATAACCAAAATGAGTTTTTCTATAATAGTGACATAAATCCTGGAATTCCACTAGAAGATTAGATTAAATAGGGCTTTTTTTTTGTGGGGTGGGTGGGTAGTATATTCCATCTACTTCTTATCAAAACCAGTATAAGTTCCAGTATAGACTGGGTGGTGATTTGAAAACACCACCTATCTAGGTTCCATCTGAAGGTAGAATATAGACAAATAGTAGAATATCATTAGAAACTATATCCTGCTATGGAAAATTAGGATCAGAATCATGATCTTTTAAAAGCAAGAAGCAGAAAACTGACACAATAGAAATTTGAATTCTTTTTGAAATCATTTTAATCATTGATATTATTATCCAATTCCTAGCTCTCAGTCCCACAAAACTCAACCTGGATGAAGAATTTGATGTTGTTTTTACTGAGCTGATAGAACTAGAAATCACATAACCTTGTAGTAAGCTCATTTATGGATATTCTAGTCACTTTATGGACCATGCTTAGGTTAATGATAGAGCAGAAATGCCATTAAAGTAGAATACTATTAGTTAATCCACTGGTGACAAGCATTAGTGATACTTGAAAAGGAATGAAGAGTTTTGTGGTTTTAGCTTATCCCCTTATTAAGATTTGTAGGTGTTTTTTATGAACTTACTCTCCCATTCACCCTTGGCGAATGACTTAGATCCCTTTAGCCTACCAGGAGACATGCTCAAGAAGGCTTCCTGTTGATGGAACATGACTGCCTTGTTTTCTTTCAAAATGCAATACAGTTACTTTGGAATTACAAGTATACTATGTGACCAAGAAGCAGCCTCAGTTGAAATACAGATTTCATGGTTTATTGGAAAAGTGAATCATATTTTCTTTATTTACTTAAGAGTTCATGTTTGGGAGTGGAAGTGTAGCAAAGAGAGGAGATTATTTAAAAAAATATTGAATTAATCTGAAGTTCTTCCTCTTCATATTTGATTTATTTTATTTTTTCTGAGAATTGACCAATGCCTTCATGAGGGGTATGCTCAGGAAATGACAGTCAATTGCCTGAGAGAAATATCTGTGTTTGAAGATTGGAGGGAGGGCCAAGGGGACCAGTGAGGCAGTCTTATCCTTTGAGACTGTAGTCAGAGATTTAGCAAGAAATTAGAAATGCAGAGTGTATAGTTTAAGCACATGTATAGCTACCTGAAATCCAGAGTCATTTTAAAACAAAGTAGTTAAGAGGGTATAAATGTTAGTATTCCATTGCCATCCCTGCCACCACAAATCTACAGCCTACTATTTTCCTACCATACATTTCCTAATGATGCTTCTGTTGATAGAAAGCCCCAGTCATTTTTTATTAATGGATGCTGTAACTTCGTCCCACTCTCCTTCCATTGGCACAGCATTTACTGATTAAAGATGCTGGGTGAGTCAGAATATTCCTTGCATAATGATTGGTTACTTGGAATGGGTACCAGCTCTTCCTTTGTGATAAAGAACAGTGTATATAAATAAGGGTAAGAGATTTTCTTGATGTTCAAGGTCTTTGGTCGCTGAGTTACAGACTATAAATTTCCTGGGCCACATTCTAGATGCAGAACTTCCACGGAAGTCAACAAAAGTTTTGTAAAAAAAAAAATTAACAGCAGGAAAATGCACTATTATTATTTATTATTATTTCTTTTGGCTGCTCTGAAGATAATTTGATGCAGAAAGTATTGAAGAAGTTTTGAGTTTTTTCAGTGATTCATTTTCATGCAAATGTTTATCACATTTCTGGGTATTGTTTTCTTCTATCATATGTATTTCCATCTTCCATGGGTAAATCAACATCTTCATCCATATTGCACATTCAGCGGCTGTAAATTCAGCCTGTATTCCCATTAAATGTTACGAATATGTGATTTTCATTTATGATTTTAGCGGGTGTTTCTGAAATTTCCACAGCAGCATCTGGCCAGGAAATAGTCTGTGAATCAGAATTACAACAACTAATTTTATTTTTCTTTTGTAGACTTACTTCTCTAATCCTTTCCTAGCAAACAGGAGGCGATTTGGATGTCTTTCTATTTTAATACTCAGAGACCCTGCTCATCGACAGACTTTAGGTTTGATTTTGTTTTTCCTGGTATGTATGGTTCAGGGAACAGTGGAAGCAAATCTTGCATCCTCTCCTCTTCCACCCTGTCAACACTCACATCTAGGCCACCACCATGGTTTAATCAGACCAGTGGGAACACCTCCTAAGAGGTTTTTCACTACATTCAGCTTTGGTCCCTTCTAATCTCTCACTGCTGCTGTTAGAATGATCTTTTAAAAATGCAGATATTATCCTACCTCTCCCTGCGTAAAACCCTTTGTATTGTTCTTGAGATAGAGATCAAATTTCTGAACATAGCTCATGGGGCTCTGCATATTTTGGTCTCTACTTGCCTCTCCAGACAATTATCCCACATTCTTCCTCACTCTTGATGTTCTAAATACAGGAACCTGCCGCCAGGTTCCCAAATCATCACTTTCTTTCACCTCCAGGTCTTTATATATGCTGCTTCCTTTGCAAGGACAGTCATTCTCCTCTATATGCTCCTGCATATATCCTGCTCATCCTTCAAATCTCTGCTTGAATTCCTCTCTGCTGACAGGCCATTCTTAATGCCATCAATAGGTCCTACATTCCCAAGGTATCCTGCACTTGACCTTTCAAAATAGCCATCACGCATGTAACTTTTTGTTTAATGTCTATCTTCCCCACCAACTGAGCCAACGGCTATCTTTCTGAGGCCCGCGACTCTGTCTGTGTTATTTCTCTATCCCCAGCACCTTGCACAAAATAGTCATTTGCACACCTAATAGGTATGTAATAAATGGTTGCCGATATCACTTTAGTCCTAATTCAACTGCTGTCCTCTGTGACTCTGTTTCTCTCCTATGATTGGAGGCATGTTCATCTTATTTATTTATTCATTCATTCATTTATTGAGACGGAGTCTTGCTCTGTCGCCCAGGCTGGAGTGCACTGGCGCGATCTCAGCTCACTGCAAGCTCCGCCTCCTGGGTTCACGTCATTCTCCTGCTTTAGCCCCCCGAGTAGCTGGAACCACAGGCACCCGCCACCACACAGGGCTAATTTTTTGTATTTTTAGTAGAGACGGGGTTTCACCATGTTAGCTAGGATGGTCTCAATCTCCTGACCTCGTGATCCGCCCGCCTCGGCATCCCAAAGTGCTGGGATTACAGGCGTAAGCCACCGCGCCCTGCCATGTTCATCTTTTTCTAAGGACAGGGTGGGGTATTCTTCATTTGAGACTGCACAGATATTCCTCATCCTTCATCCTTCCTCTCTGGAGCTGCTTTCTGATCTAATTTTCACCCTAAAAGCACACTCCATTTGGAATGAGGAAACATCCTCATGTGATTGGGATGGCCACTAGCCTAAGAGATGGGAGCCTTGAGTTTGGATTCTCGCATGACATTAGCTGGGCTTTTAACCCTGGGCAAATCATGTGATTTCTCTGGTCCTTGTTTCCCTGGGCCACAAAATGAAATGTGTGGACTGGATTGAAGCAATGGGCTCCTCTGTGATGCTTCTTATGCACTTTAGAGACAGGTTAGGTTAGTCTTCTCTCATGGGATACAGAAGAGAAAAAGATGGAAATGTGAGCAAATGGAAATTCAGCATATCTCCCTAGAGTAAATACTAGATTTTGACCAAGAGAGGGCTGAGGATGGGCTGTTTCCTTTGATACGTGCCTTCCCTTTCCCCATAGCTCTGTGGTTCAGGACAATAGTCTGGGGCAGCTGCAGCTCAGAGAGGAAGCTGGTAGAGGCCACACATGAAACATTTTTCCTCACATGGATTAGTGGAAGCCAGAATAGTGTATGGCAACACTGTGAAGTTGTGTGTGTGTGGGGCGGTGGGGGCGGGGGCGTAGAGGGGACCGGGGAGGGGTGGGTGAGGTATTATTGTCTGCCATCTAACCACAGTGTCTTTATTTACATAATAGCTATATTTCTGGATGTATAGTAAGTGAAAGAATAGGATTTAGAATTAGACTGAGCTGGGTTTAAATTCCAGCTATATCACTTTGGGTTGTGTGTGCGTGAGAGAGAGAGAGAGAGATCCATGGCAAATGATTTGATTTCTATTAGTCTCAGTTTCCTCCTCTATACATTTATGGTAATAACTACTTCGTGGAGTTAAAGACTTTAAAAATAATATTTGTGTGATGGGTCTTTTGTGTCTAGTTAGCATGCCTTTCCTCTTCTGATAATGCCATTCTCCTCTAGAGGAGCTGTTTCTCTCTACTTAGATCATGTCTGTGATTTATAGGGAATGCTAATCATGTAGTAACTGCTTACTCTATAGAAGCACACTGCCACTCTCCCCAAAGCAAGGGATCTGCACGTGAGCTAAGCCTTGACAATCAGGAAATAGCCCTGGATTTTTGAAATTGAGGCTGGGGCGAGCTTTTCTGGTGGTGAAGGTGAGAAAGTGCACACTCAGAAGCTGCTGGCAGGTGGGGCCCTGGTTTCTCAGAGAATCCTGATTTGCAGTAGGAGAAGACATGATAGAGGCAGAGGTAAGGAGAGGGTGTATCCTGCTGCCATCAAATCTTTGTTTTTAGTCATTTCCAGTTATACCTTACTCCTTATATGAGTCGATAAATTTACCTTTTTCTTAGGATAGCTCAAATTATGTGCCTGCATTTACTTGTATAAGAGTAAGGATTAATAGAGTAACATGCTCTAGGTCCTCAGGAAACCTTAGTTTTCTTCCTCACACAAATATGATCGTTTTTTGTGTTAGCTTTTCGGATAGGCCTAGGCATCATGGGTTGAAAAAAATCAAGAGTTGCTATATTTGAAATTCCAAGTTTTTAATAAGTTAGTGTTTTTTTGTTTTCCCCACAGATTTGACTACTAACCTCAGTGATATTTTTATATTTTGAGGATTAAAAAATATAGCAGGTATAGATACTTAAACATGCTAATGTATGCTATTGCCAGAGTGTAAAGGTGGCACAATATTTCTAAGTGATTTCGTAATAAGTAACTAAAACTTTTGTTTATATTCTTTTTCTTTCAATTCCACCTCTAGTACTCTATCCTATGGAAACAAATCTGGATGTGAACAATGATATATGATATATGTTCAAATGCATGTATGTATGTATGTATATATTCGTAAGGGTGGAAAGTAAAACAATTTAATGAATGCCCAAATCTTAGGTGATATTTAAACTCCATGAAGCCCTTTAAATAATTTTTAAAAGAATATTTGTTGGCATGAGAAAACTCTCATATTTTTCAGTGAAAAATAGGAAGGTCATAAAACAATATATACAATTTAATGGTGATTTGTAATAACATCACCCCCACCTCCCACCCCACAGCTTATATGTGCATATTCAGAGCTACGTAGTATAACAAAAACACCAACATACATCTTCCCTGGGCACTGGGATTCCTGGTGTATGGAAGACACTGTGATTGACTCCCCAGTATCCATTCCATTATCCCTCCTACCTCTGCACCACATGCAACAGCTATGCAACTTGGTGAGACTGACCTCTACTTGAGTTTTGTGGGTGGAACTCAAATCAATTCGGAGTGTCAATTGGATCAAATCAATTGGGAGGGTCTAATCCCTCTACTTATGGTTTTTAGGTTAGAGGTGGAACAACAGGCCCAAGCCATTTTGTGAATAGTATTATTAATATTTTAGCCTTTTAGAATTTGTTTAAAAATTGAAAGTGTGTATATATTTGAGGTATACAATATGATGTTTCGATATGCATACAAAGTGAACTAATTACTTTGTATGCATATCATTAAGCAGTCAAGCTGATTAATATATCATCTCTTCTCATAGTTACCTTTTGTGGGTGTGTGGTGAGAACACAAAATCTACTCTCTAACCAAGTTGAAGTATACAATACAGCAATATTAACTGTAGGCCCCATGCTGTACCTTCAATCTCTAGAACTTATCCATCCTACAGAACTGAAATTGTGTATCCTTTGACCAACATTTCCCTACCTCCCCAATATCTTGGCCTGATTACCTGGCTCGGAGACAGGCATATAACTTTATTTGGTCTAATGAGAGATAATTGAAAGACTTTTATTCAGTGTTTGGATGAGGGATACCCATTCTTGCTCCCTGGACATGGATGAGGAAGCATGAAGTCCTGGGTAATATCGAAAGAGATTTTGTCTCCCAGGGGAAAACAAGCCTTAGGGTGAACTGCCACACAGAGGCAGAGTAGTGAGGTGGAATGAGACCTTGTATCTGGTAACACTGTTAAGTCTCTGAATCAAAATAACACTAAAGTTTGCCCCAATTTTGGGATGAGCTAACATATTACCTAATCATTTAAGGTAGATGGCATTGAGGTTTTATATCAAAATAAAACTGATGAAACTTAAATAAAGTGGTTTTTATTTTATTCTTTATGTTTTCCAGTATTTTGAAAAGATTTTCTCACTGAACGTATATTGCTTTCATAATTAGAAAATATTATTTATTTACAAAATTTTTATTAACTAAAAATTAGCAAAAACCCGTTAAGTGCATCTTCTCTTCTTGTTCACTCTTCTCCTTCTCAGCCTCCTTCAATCCTTTTCCCCAAATTCCCACGAGAGCCAGAGAAGCCAACAAAATGTCAAAATTTTGTCACTTCATTAATTAGGAGATGAATTGGGTGAGGCACAACCTACATTCTGTGAAATTGATTGGCAAGTGACTGGCAGAACTACCCTGTAGCTAACAGGGCAATGACAGAGACGGGGTTGATTATCACTGTGTGTCTTATTTTAAAGGTATAGAAACATGGGAAGATTCACGGCGACACTGATTATCTTACACCGAGGGAAGAAGCTCCAAAGTCAGGATCTAGAACTCCTTTACCTCATTTGGCAGTGTGGTAAAAGGAAGAAAGTCCATTCGCAATCTAGGTCTCAAAAGCTAGAAGTAACTATAAACTAGACACGTGAGTACTCACATGGTATCAAATTGGTTAGATTGTAAGGCATGGTACAGTAGAGAGAGGCATGCATGAGCCCATTTAATCAAGGGGTCTGTGAGCAAATGGTGACTGGGAAGAGAGAAGTAGTCCAGAATTCGATTGAGAAGGTGTTTCAGAAATGGTACTGGAGGGATAAAGGGGCTGGTGGCCAAGCACCTTTAAGAAGTCCTGTGGATAGCTGTGATAAATACTGCCTTGGGGAGGGAAAATGCTCACTGGTAGAATCTGCCTAGTGATGGCACCTAAATCTCTGTTCCCCACACCCCATTGCTCTCTGGTTCTAGATTATATGCGCTATGAGGCTACTATTAAATAGATATGAAATCTTAGGTTAGTCACTTAACTTCTCTGTCCTTGAGGTGTCTCATCTGTGAAAGGGCTGAGAGTTGGATCAGAAGACTTGCAAGGACCCTGCCAGTTGTGATATTCTACAGTTCTGCAATTGGCCCATCCATCTGCCCATTGCACAAGTCAACCAATGAAGAGAGCCTTGGAAGCTTGTGCCTTTGGGAGCACAGCAAGAGGAAGGCATCCTCCCAAAGCAGTGCTCTCGGGGAAACGGGGCTTTTGAAGTTGAAGCTGCTCTCCTTGCAGCTGCTCTGCAGAGGGAAAAAAACCTGGATTTTAAAGAAGCAAATGGTCCTTTTTTTTTTTTTTTTTTTTTTAACAAAATTAACTCACAGCTGCAAACGGCACAATGAAAGCACATTTTAAAATAATCAGATGCTTTTAGGGCCTCCTTCTGCTGCCAGAACAACTTCAGTCCGAGCTTCTGCGGGATTCCTTTCAAGGCTTCAGCCTCAAGCACCAACTGTCCAGTGGTGAAATGGGGCCTAAAGCTGTTGGTGTCAGAAAAGAGGCAGAAAGTTTTATGATCTCAGGGACCCTAAAGGCCTCAGCTGTTTGTTTGTTTTTTCTGTTCTAATTAGGATGCATTACATATTTTTGAAAGGCATCTGACAGCTAATAGGTTGTTTTTACAGGGTCATTTCATTAAATACTTTAAAAAAAAGTTAGTGATCTTTTAAATTTCATTTAATCAACTAATTTTTATTTTATCACAGTAATAAAACGTGAGCCCATGCATTTTCTAAAAGGTACTTGCAATGATCAAGGTCTAAATCATGCTAGGTTCTGAATGTCCACCTATATTCAGTACGTTGATTTTTAGATGAGGATGCTATATATTTAGAAGGTTGTTTAAAATCCTCTACTTCACCATGATGCATTTGCATGTGAATTTCCACATGATGTTCAGGTTGCTGAATTGGCTTTAAAAGAATAATATATAATGGGGTTGAATATCTTGAGAAAAACCTACTAAAACACTTAACACATTGGAGAGGCCAACTTTGTCTAAGAGAATGAAGGTTCTTCATCGTGAGCTGTTGAAGGCCAAGAATCACTTTGATCACTGGGGCTGGACACATGGATTTATAGGTAGGTGACCTCAGGGCAAATCCCTTCTGGGATACCTGTTAATGGGATAACCTTGAGCAAGGCCCTTTATCTTCCAGATTTCTTGCCTGTTCAGTATAGAGCATCCCTTAATGTATATAACACCTTTTTTTAACTTAGTGATATTTTCAGAATCAGAAATCTATGATTAAAAGACAATTCCTTTGTTTTTGTAATTAATGACTATGCTGCTTATATTGGATTTTGAAAATAGCCATACTATTGTTGTCATAACTAAGAGTATTGGGTAGAACCACATCATGTTATTAAGGCCTCAGCCTGTCTTTCTTTAATCTGACAATTATGATAGCAATAATAATAATAATAATAATAATGTCAAACACTATACCAAGCTCTGTCCATATAATGACTCAATACTTCAATACCTATGATGACCTCTGTGGTAGTTACTGTTTCTAGTCCCCTCTTACAAATGAAGACCCTGAGACACAAAGAGGTTTAATGACTTGTTCAAGGTCACACAGCTTTATAATAGAGGGAACATTTGAAGTTGGGCATTTGGCTCCAGCGGGTCTGCACTCAACCCGCTTCCTATATGATCCTTTTCTTGACTATGAATTAAGTGTTGTCACAAGCTATCTTGACATACAATATGCCATCTTAAAGGCCTAAAGTATGGGCTATATATTATGGTTTGGAACACATATTTGCCTTGAGGTTTGCTGTATTGTTTGCAATTGGTATTGAGGAGAAGGTATATTTAGGAATTAAAAATATTCCCTATTAAGTATATGGGCTTTCAGGCACAATATTTTCAATTCTGATGTAGACGTCGTTTTCTCTGTACATTGGAGGAAAGTTCACCACGTCATAACATGTCAGCCAATCGTAAGTCAAAAATCATTTCCATGAATATACCTGTTACAATGTGAGCACTGCACAAGGTACAATTTCAAAAAAATAAGAATTTCCCTTTGACAAATATTTGTTCCTGCCTTATTGAAATTTAACGACTGATAAGGCATGTCACATAAAAACCAAAGGAACAAAGACAACCAGAGAGTGGGGGAAAACATACCTATACATACCACAAATATATATGCCACAAGTATAGTCCATTAGCGCATCCTTTCCTAAATATCTTTCAATCCATTTTCCTAGGCAGCCCTTGCCCTTTGCTTCCCCAGTCCTGACTCAGATCCTTAACACTTGCTCCTACAGCACCGCAGTAGCCTTCTACTTAGTTTCTCTTCCTCCAGTATTGTCCCTTCTTTTCCGTTTTATACACCTTCTCCAGATGACCTTGCTGAAGCAGAAAGCTGACACCATCACGGTTCTGCTTAGAACCCTGAACTGACCCTTTGCCAGCATACAATAAAGCTCAAACTCTTTAGGGTGACATGCAATGCCCTCCACAAAATCCCCTGCCTACTTTTCTAGCCTCTGCTTCCCTGATGCACTGTGTCCTTCAAGCCTTGCTTTTTCGAGTATATGGAATGCCTTTTCTGGTCTTGTCTGCTGGGGAAAACCCAGTGAATTCTTTCAGACTGAATTTAACCATCGCCTCATTGGAGAATCCTCCTTTGACTTCTTGCCTTTAGTCAGAAACAATTCCCTCACCTCTGTGCCCCCATAACACTTTATTCAGACCTTATAGCTCTTCTCATGATGTTTGATAATTCCCTGGCTACATGTCAATCTTCCCCACCAGAGGGAGGGCTCTGTAAGGTAAAGCTTGTTGTCTTCATCTTTCTATCTGTAGCATCTAATGCAGTGCCTGGCACAGAAAAGGAGTTCAATAAATGATTATAGATTGACTAATGAATGGGTGAATGAACTCCTATTGCTTGAGTAAAGGGTAAATTTTGGAAGTTTTCTGTATTATTTAATGAACTAACTGAAGTATCGGTTCAATTGGTGTAAAAACTATAACATGGACTAGATAGCAGCAAGTGTGGGTTCTCATCCCCAGTGTCACTAATTAGCCCTGTGTCCTGGGACAGATCACTTAACCTCTTGATGCCTCAGTATTGTCCTCCAGAAGATTAGGACATGGATATCTAAAAGCCCCAGAGTTGCTTTTAGGATCAAATAAAACCAATTTATGGTCAAAATGCTATTGAAAGCTACAAATGATAAAACATTTCAACAAAATTTCTTATGACTAGACCTCTTGTATCCAATTTGATGCTAGGGAGGCATAACACATATATATCTCCCTGCTTCTTATTTTCTCAAGGTGCTCTGTGTGTTCTTCCTATAATTGCTCTGGGTCATTGAAGAGGCTCAAGAGGGTTATATTTAGTAGGTCAGTATATTCACAAGCAAGAACTAGAATTGTAAAGAGATTCTAAGAACACATTTAGTACAAAAAGAGTATTTCTGTATTAGACCATCAAAAGTCAAAGGCATAATTTGAAATGATGAACGTGTCCATTTTAAGTTACACAATACTTTGCATAGTTAATATCACTGTAATTAGTCATGGTTCCTATAATTTATTGAAAAAGATGCTGATCCCCTCTAGTGTACTACAGTGATGAATGTTCGAGGACCAACTTTGGAAGCTGGAAGCTGGAATCAGGAAAATGAGTAACAGTTGGAGAATTCGTATGTAAATCAATAATACCCTTTCTTCTTCATTTTGAAACCAGGATTTTCATCACACACTGCAAAATCAGAGCGCTCCCACAAGTTAGAGCTGTCACCACATTCCACAGAACTAGGCAGGCCATTTCTACCACAGGAAATGTTAAAAATCCTCTCAAACATTTGAGTAAATCTCTAGTAAATATTTAAACTCTGTATAACTAGTCACAAATAAATTAAGCTGATTTTATGCAGTCTCTCTAATTAGAAGGGCACAGCATTTGTTGAAACGTGATTAGTATTATTCATTAAGCAAAAAATTCTCATTTGTATCTTATTATCACTATTCTGCATAAACCAACACAATTTGTCATGAACTCCCTCATTTGCTGTATCCTCAAAAAGCAGATTATGCTTATTTTTCATTTGGACAGTGGAAAATCAAGCCAGGTGTTTGGCAGCACCAGAGTGTTCAGGTGTAACTGTGCCAGTGATGGCACATTACGAGCAGCGTGGATGAAGGATGAGGCATGGAGAATCTTGGGACCGAGGTGCCTTGAGGCCCATCCCTTCCGAGTGCCCCTGCTGATGAGACAGGTGTTGTACTGGGCTGCTGGGAGGGGAGGGGGAGATAGGAAAGAAACTTTTTTGTTAAGTCAGATCTTTCCCCTTCCATCAGAACCTGAAAATTCTTCCTCGGATTCCTGCTGCATTTGAGCTAGGGGCATTTGCACTGTAAGACCTCCACAGCAGTACCTTTGTTTAAAATATTTCCAAAGCATAAAAATTCAGCTCCATGATTTGTCTAGAACTGTCTGTCTGTCTAGACACATAAGCACTGTACATATTTGGCTTTTCAGACTTATAGATATTGACAGATAAGACAAAGACTATGTTATATTATCTGGCCAAGTGGGAACTGCGGGCTGCTTTTCCTCCTCTGCAATCTATTCTTTTTGTCTTTAAAATCTTCTTTGTTCTCCAGCTCAGGTTAGAGACTCCATTAGGGCTTGTGACTGCAGCTGCTTTATGATTCTGGCAGAAATCGGGATGTAAATGCTGTAGGGTCTATAAAATAGTGGAGTGATGATAGGAAATTATTTTTTAAGGAAGCGATGCTCTTAAATATGCTACTTCAAATCCTGTCTATTCTCTTGGAACTTCAGAGCTATAAAGGACTGTGCACTCACTATTTGGCCTTGAAGTGTGTCAGTTTCTCTTTTTGTCTCTCTATTTCTCTTTGTTGCTTCATTATCATCTCTTGTTTTTGTAAATACTCTGCTTTCTGTAGGCTGTTCTCCATACTCCTCCTGATATGGTTGATTTTCTGAGAGACCAGGCATGTGGAATGGTGTGGGAATGATATCCAACAAGAAAATACTGGAGAGAATGGGGATATTTCCTTAAAAACTCACAAAGCATAGGAGTGGAGTATAATGGTGGTCTTTAAATGTTGGCATGGCTGCAGAAGTCTCCCTAAATCAGGCGGGAGGAAGATACAGGGTGGCAGATTACAGCTCAGCCTGAAGAAGTGCTCTTTAAACAGAGCTGTTCAGACATGAGCAGGCTAAACTGTGATGTGGAGAGCTCCCTATCACTGAAAGTAGTTAAGCAGAGTTTGTAGTGAGAGCTTGAATTAGATGAGTTTCAAGTTCCTTTCCATCACTAATATTTGATGATTCTCTTTTTGTGGAAAGACTTTGTTCAACTGCCTCCATCAAGAAAGTTGAGAGAATTTCAATGATGATAGAAGTTCAAAATATTCAGGAATCTCAAGTCCTGCTCTTCACTGCCTCACTTTTCCTCAAGACTGCAAAGAAGGCTACCTTTTACTGCGGGTTATCTGGTAAATGTTCTGTTAACACCTGGAGTGGCTGGTCATGCAGAGAAACCAGTATAATGCGTGACTCTTATAACTCCAGTTTTATGGTATCCTTGTCAAGATTTCCTATTGAACCCTGACTCATAGACTCAAAGACTCCTGTGCACTCCTGTGTGGTCAAGGCACAACTACAAAGATATTAATGGCCCATCCAGAAAGCATCATTCTTGGACTCACAGCATTTTCTTTGTCTTCTCCATGTATGAGGACTTGTCCAAATACAGGCTTCAGGTATTACATTTCGGCTATAACTAGTTTATGTAACTAGTGGGGAGATTTATAAAGTAAAAAGACTTTGGAAAATCCTGAGACAGAGACTCTCAGTGTGGAGGTGGAATTAATTACAAATTAAAGGGACAAATACATTATCTTCCCAAGTAGAAAACTAGTTGTGAACCTAGATTATTGGACAGGAGAGCAAAAATTATAAAACTTTTAGATGAGGTTTCTTGAATTGTGGTTAGGGACTACCTACTTGTTGAAATACAGATTCTTGAGCCCAGCCCCAAACCTATTATGGTAGCTTTTTATTGCTGTGAAACAAATTACCACCAACTTAGTAGTGTAAAGCAACATCTATTTATTATCTCATAGTTCTGAAGGTCAGAAGTCCAGGTGAGCTTGCCTGGGTTCTCTGCTTAGGATTTCACAAAATTAGAATGAGACAAAATTTTGAGTCTCGCAAGGCTACATTCTTTTCTGAAGGCTCTGGTAGGAAAATCCAATTTCAAGCTCATTCATGTTATCAGCAAAAATCAGTTCTTTGCCGTCTGTCAGCGGGGGTTACATTCTGCTCCTGGAGGCCACCCACTTTTTTTTCCATATGGCCCCTCCACCTTTAAACCAGCAAAGGCACATGAAGTCCTTCTCATCCTTGGAATCTCTCTGACTTCCTCTGTCATATGCCAGAGAAAACTCTGTGCTTTTAAAGGAGTTTTATGATTGCATTAGGCCCACCCAGATAATTTAAGACATTCTAAGGTGCACTGACTTGAGACTTTAATTATATCTGCAAAATCCCTTCTCAGCAGTATGTAGGTTAGTATTCGATTAAATAAACAGGGGACTGGAGTCTTTGGGGTCCCTCTTTTGAATTATTCCTACCAACCTACTAAATCAGAGTCTCTTCAGTGGAATCAAAGAAATTTTTTTTTAACAACACTCTAAGAGATTTGAATGAATAATAAAGATTAAGAACTGATTTAGAAGGATAATAAGACAAGCAGTGAATGTTAGGTGTCAAGTGAGTGATGCAGAAAATAACTGTTATAGGAGTTCCAAATGAGGGACCAATGAAGACTGAAGATGCCAGTGATTGCAGGGATAGCCATAGAGAAACTGGAGCTTGAGCTGAGTCTTGAAGGAAGCAAGACATTCAGAAGGGAGCAGTGCAGGCTTTTCAGGAAGGAGAGACTCATGAGCAGAGATTTGGAAATTAGAAAACAGATAACTGGCCTTTCAGAATACAATGAAAATGAGTGTGGTTGGAGTGGAGGTATGTAATTGTGGTTTGTGAAGAAATGTGAGGTTGTGGGTATATAATGGAGGACCTTGGTTGTCAGGTCAAGAAATTTAAAGAAAAGCCATTTTAAAGAAAAAGATGTTTAAAAAGCAATGCAATTTTATTCCCTTTGCCCCGTTTACTCACCAAATTTCTCTGTAATTGAAGATCATAGTTTGATTCTCTTTCAGCAATGTCAAGGTCTTGCTTATTATCCAAAGATAGACAAACATTTTTATTTTTATTCACAGGGATGAGGAAGGAAGGGGATTTTCAAGTTGTAAGAAATAAACTAGCATACGGGAAAGGTTTGAAAACTCAGGGTTCAGACTCTTTGGTTGAGGAAGAGTGATGGTGACATGATACTTTTTTAGAAGCACATTTCTAAAAAAATAATCTTAGGGATTATGATCCCTAAGATGTTCTCCATTTACTATTCTCCAAGGTTTAAATGTACTCCAAAGACCACCGATAATGGAAAGTAGTATATGGGCAGGACTGCTAGTCACTGCATAGTTGTTGGTGTTGAAAGCTGAGAGTTAATATTGTAGCTTGGAAGAGAAGGTGGACTACCTTGGAGCTGGATTCAACAGCTTTGAAAACCAGATGAAAGCTGCAGATACAGGAGGGTATCATTTGACAAGCAGATGGATGACAGGGTTGGTACACTGGTGAGTGTTGTTAACTTAATGACTCCAGATAACATGTCTTTAAAATTGAAAGCAAATTACTGGGAAATAGCCAGCAAAGCTATAACTTGTGGACTTCTGGCCTCCCAGTAGATCTAGATGGGGAAAAGGGAAGGGACGTATGTAGTTCTTTGTTCTGAAAAACTTAAATTACTTCTTAGAAAGAAGCAGTATAGGCTTCCCCCAGTGGAAATTATGAGGGTTCAAATCAAATTCTCTACCCAGGAAAGTAGAGGTTCACTCTATTTTAGTGATAATTCTAAATCTTGTATTTAAAAATGCTAAATATATATAGAAAAGATTATCTAGGCTCTTTCCTTCCCATCACTGATGTGGGGAAATTCTGAATTTCTGTGTCACTGAACCATACAATTACACTTTAGAATCACAGATTACAAAATGACAGGACTTTGAGCCCTTAAAGTTCATCTAACTTCATCGCCTTTTAAATCCGTTATTTTACTTATCTATGTAACCATCAATAATATTTTTATTACTCCATGTGAGTTTATAGGTATATAAAAATGAACCAAACACATCTCTGCTTTCACAGAGCTCACATTTTACTCTAGGAAACAAACAGGAAAGTGGAGTCCTGTGGAGAGCTTAGCCTCCAGAATCAACAGCAGCAGTGAGACTTAGATGGTCTTAGACCAATGAAAGCAGGGCTTAGCAAGGACCTGAGGCTCCACACCTACCTGGAATCAATGAGGTTAAACAAGATGGTACAAGGTGGGTCTAGTCAGCCCTGAGCTTTCACCATCACTGGTGCCAGTAGGGCACAGTGGGGAGTGTAGCTGAGCTTACACCCTGCTTGAAGGCAGTGAGGTGGTGTGAATTAACCAGGAAGGGATCCTTGGGGCTGAAAAGGAAGCTCGACTTCCACTCCAATAATTTTTAATGAGGCAGTGTGAGTCTGCACTCCACATTTACATAGATAATGTCAGCAAGGCCCAGCGGGAAGCTAGACATACATACCCATCTAGTGTTCACACTGGAGCTCAGCAGGGGGACTATCAACAAAAAAGAAAATTAAATAGGATCAGACTCCATTACTATAATGTCCAAAATGTCCAGATACGAGTTAAAAAATCATTCCTCCTACCAAGAACTAATAAAATCACCACTTGAGTAAGAAATAATAATCAATAGGCATAAGCATCAAGATGAACCAGATGTTGGAATAATCTGAGGAGAATTCCAAAGCAGCCATCATAAAAATGGTTCAACAAGCAATTACAAATTACCTTGGAACAAATGAAATAAATGAAAACCTCAGAAAAATAATAGAAGTTATAAAAAACCCAAATGGAAATCATAGAACTAAAAAAATCATTGAAAGCAACATAAAATACTCACTGGATGGGCTCAGTATTAGAGTGGAGATGACAAATGGTAGAATCAGTGAACCTGAGGATAGAATAATATAATTTACATAATCTGAGCAATGGGGAGAAAATAGACTAGAAAGAGGTGAGAAGAGAGAGTGGAACTGAAAAAACAAATTGAATAAATCTAAAAAATTCCTAAATTTGTTGAAAGATGTAAATCTACATATTCAAGAATCTGAGCAAACCCTAAAAGGGATAAACCAAATAAATTCATACTAAGTTACTTTATAACAAAACTTTTGAAAATTAAATACAAAGAAAAAGTTTTGAAAGCAACCAGAGCAGAAATGACACACTACTTACAGGGAAACAACAATTCAAATGATGGCAAATTTCTCATTTGAAACCAGGAAGGCCAGAAGAAACTGACACAGAATCTTTCAAGTGCTGAAAGAAAAAAAGACATTTTATATCCAGCAAAAATATTCTTTGTAAAAGGAATGAAAATCATTACTTTTTTTTTTTTTTTTCTGAGACAGAGTCTTGCTCTGTCACCCAGGCTGGAGTGCAATCACTGCAACCTCTGTCTCCTTGGCTCAAGCAGTTCTTGTGCCTCAGCCACCCAAGTAGCTGGGATTATAGGCATGCCCCACCATGCCCAGCTAATTTTTGTATTTTTAGTAGATACAGTTTCGCCATGTTGCCAGGCTGGATTCAAGTGATCCATCTGCCTTGACCTCCCAAATACATTCTTAAACTAAGAAAAACAAAGAAACAAAAACAAAACAAAACAAAATTGTCGCTACCAAACCTACTCTTGAAGAATCACTAAATAAGATTATCTAAACAGAAAGGGAATGAAAATAGAAGACAGAATGGATAAAAAAAATTGAGGTAAACATAATAGACTGTTCTCATGAATTTCTTGAATTATATTTGATGGTTGAAACAAAAATCATTACACCTTCTGATGTGGTGTTTAATATACATAGAAGAAATACTTAAAAACATTACATCTTAAAAGTGGAACATATAAAGGGATGTAAGTAAAAATAAGATTCCTTTGACTTCATTTGAAGTTGTAAAACATTGAGACTAGTAAACTGTGGTAAGTTATAGTTCGGAATGAAAAAAATATGTTTTTTCTAAAACTAGAAATCTACCCATCAATGAAAACATCCTCAGTGAATTGTACATTGATAAGAAATACAATTTTATTGTGTTAATGACAACACAAAGTTATTCTGGTGCTTATCGGATTGCACTGGATCAGAGAGGTCTCCCTGGAAAATTCAGGCTGAAGATGGGAGCAAAAGAAGTGGGGCTTGAAAACAGTAGATGAGTTCCAATGCCTGAATACCCTAAGTTCCACAACAGACTTCCAGCTTAAGTTTGAAGTTATCTAAAAAAGACTGTCTCTGCCTTCCCCCAGGTATCCCTTAGCAATTGAAATCTAATCCCACCAGTGTGTTCAGTCCCATAGCTGGGAAAATCAGGAAATAATTGTGCTGCCATAGTCCTGGTGTCTGGTTTCCCAATTACGAGTCATAAGCAATACACCTCCAATAAACGGAAGCCTTCCATATTACTATGTCATGTTGTGTGATTTCATGAATATTCATGGCCAGGTAACCAAGATCCTAAATCCAGCCTAGGTACCCATGGTGACTCCAGGGCCTGAGTACAATGTCAAACACAATGTCATTTTGGGCAAACAAGTATTAATTTATGCCTTAGCACTCATGTCCACGTTGTCATGTATTTGTGAACTGGACTAGACTACACATAGGCTTTTCAGAATGTTTTTACCTTTCTAACTTGAAGTCCTTTTGCTTAAGCCTCGTATGATAATCATGGTCTTCAGGAACTTACCACTTTCAGAGTGATGTTTCCATTTCCCTGTGCCTCCCTGGCCCTACTGAGCCTTGCAATTAAAGCCAACAAAGAAGCAACATTAGGTAAAGGTAGAGAAGAACAAAGTAATGTGAACCCAGACAAGCAGGGACTCTTGAGATATGGCAGAAAAGCAAATAACTCTTCATCTTTTGGCAGCCTATCTCCAAAGCTCTTTCCCGTATTATCATGGCCCAGTTGTGCATCTCTGAGAACTTTATTAGGCCCTTGGATTTTCCTTCTTGGAAGGGCCTTGAGTTTTCCATCTCAAGATGTGAGGGGCTTAAAACTCCTTTACAGTTATGATTTTCAAATGTCAGCTATGTGTGGTCCTGGGGATTCTTCTTGGAGTCAAAGAGGGTGACAGTTCTTTGAAGCAATCTTGCATATATAACTAAATAGCTGCTCTGTTTGAAATGAGGGGTGAGGATCCCAAATCCCTAATTTTTAAGCCTTTTTAGGACTCCTATGAGGTACTTTCTTGGAACACTAGGACTCCACATGATACAGCTAGAAACCCCTAAATTAGAGCTAAGACAATGTGGTGAATGCACAGGCCTGGACTTCCACCTTCTGTCCTAATGAACATTTCTGGCTACCCTCTAGAGTAGTGTTCAGGATACTAGCCAATTATCCTCTAGCTCATATAAGGACTGATCCCATCTCATTTTCTGTCATTTGCTATTGACTGGAGTATTGCTCCCAGTGACTGATCACTTGAGGATATACAACTATTAACCTACCTAATTTAGGAGAATTGCCTGTTACACATTACTGCTGCAGTGATCAGCATCTTTGGATCTGAGTGGGAACTTTGTACCCTTTAATTCTCAGACCTAAAGGCCACTAGTCAATTTCTACAGGTCTTTTTTTTTATTATTATACTTTAAGTTTTAGGGTACATGTGCACAATGTGCAGGTTAGTTACATATGTATACATGTGCCATGCTGGTGTGCTGCACCCATTAACTCGTCAATTAGCATTAGGTATATCTCCTAAAGCTATCCCTCCCCCCTCCCCCCACCCCACAACAGTCCCCAGAGTGTGATGTTCCCCTTCCTGTGTCCGTGTGTTCTCATTGTTCAATTCCCACCTATGAGTGAGAATATGCGGTGTTTGGTTTTTTGTTCTTGTGATAGTTTACTAAGAATGATGATTTCCAATTTCATCCATGTCCCTACAAAGGACATGAACTCATCATTTTTTATGGCTGCATAGTATTCCATGGTGTATATGTGCCACATTTTCTTAATCCAGTCTATCATTGTTGGACATTTGGGTTGGTTCCAAGTCTTTGCTATTGTGAATAGTGCCGCAATAAACATACGTGTGCATGTGTCTTTATAGCAGCATGATTTATAGTCCTTTGGGTATATACCCAGTAATGGGATGGCTGGGTCAAATGGTATTTCTAGTTCTAGATCCCTGAGGAATCGCCACACTGACTTCCACAATGGTTGAACTAGTTTACAGTACCACCAACAGTGTAAAAGTGTTCCTATTTCTCCACATCCTCTCCAGCACCTGTTGTTTCCTGACTTTTTAATGATTGCCATTCTAACTGGTGTGAGATGGTATCTCATTGTGGTTTTGATTTGCATTTCTCTGACGGCCAGTGATGGTGAGCAGTTTTTCATGTGTTTTTTGGCTGCATAAATGTCTTCTTTTGAGAAGTGTCTGTTCATGTCCTTTGCCCACTTTTTGATGGGGTTGTTTGGTTTTTTCTTGTAAATTTGTTTGAGTTCATTGTAGATTCTGGATATTAGCCCTTTGTCAGATGAGTAGGTTGCGAAAATTTTCTCCCATTTTGTAGGTTGCCTGTTCACTCTGATGGTAGTTTCTTTTGCTGTGCAGAAGCTCTTTAGTTTAATTAGATCCCATTTGTCAATTTTGGCTTTTGTTGCCATTGCTTTTGGTGTTTTAGACATGAAGTCCTTGCCCATGCCTATGTCCTGAATGGTAATGCCTAGGTTTTCTTCTAGGGTTTTTATGGTTTGAGGTCTAACGTTTCTACAGGTCTTGATGCAGCAGGTGCCTGTGTCATTCCTTGCTTGCAGCGGTCCATATATGCATTGTGTGTTTGAGCCAACCTATGATAGTACATTTCTTCTATGGATAGAAGTTATGTTAATGGTTTATTTATTATATCAAGGCAGATATAGATACAGATATTAAGGCAAAACTTACATTCCAGTGGTCCTAACTCTGCTTCTTGAGGGCAACACAGAACAAGATTAGTTTCTCTCCCATATGACAATTCTTCAAGTATCTGAAGATAACAGACCTCATGTCTTCACCAAACCTTCTCTTTTTGAATGAGGTATTCTTTTGTCAAGATGCATTTATTATTTTATTTTTAATACTAAGTAGTAAAACTTATCTGATCACCTACAGAAATGATGGTTTTCCTGTCTTTTAAAAAAATCTCCAAGAGTCAGGACTTCCATGAGAAGTTCTCTGGGAATATCACAGTAAGATAAATCTTTGCACCATCATCTTCTGCTTCTTTATTTGGCTACTATTCTGGACCTGGAGCAGCAACTGAGCAGGAGGGACATTTCTGATTCATGAGGAACTGGGTATGATGTGTGCATAAAAGGGGAGAGGTCAGTTGGTAGAAATCTGCATACCACCTGGGATGACACTTCTGCCCACCCACCACCCTCCAATGGTCTGTGCTGTAGGCTACTGCCAGTGTGGGTGGGCTTCTTTCCCAGGCTCCACAAAGAACATATATCAATGTCTGTTCATTCATATTCTCCTTGTGAATGCATATCCTTCCAAATGAAATGGACTTTTGTATCTCCAGTGCCCAGCACAGAACAGGTATTCTATAAATATGTAGTTGGTGATTGAGTAAATAGGTAAATGAAATAAGGAAAAGCTCCAAAGCCATTCTCTCTTCTCTTTCTTTTTCCTCTGTCTCTGTTACCAGCTTAGGGTCTTAGCATTGTGTCACTCTGGTGGCTAGTTTCCTCTGACAGTGGATCCTGGTTGCAGGATGCAAACTGTCCTGCTCTTCTTAGTAACTATTTCTGTTTATTCCACTTGCAGTAAAGGATTCCTGTCTTGTGCCTCTCTCCCCCTGCCTGTTCATCCGTCTCTTGCCCGTAGCAAATTCTGATTGGGAGTGCTTGTGGCCTGGATCCCTGATACCTACAGTTGGATCTTCCTAGTTTTAACTATCTAAGCCTCTGCTCATTGCCTCATTTTCATTTATTTATTCAGTCATTTATGGGGCAAACATTTACTGTATGCCTACTCTATGGTTGTGAAAACAGCAACTAATAAAATGCTGGTCCTTTGTTAAGAAGCATAGAATCGAATGGAACTGCACTCTCCTGTGACAGCCTTCATCCATCTGCTGCTGAGACCTCCCTTATGAGTTTACCTGGTTTCCTGTGAGTCTGTATGTTCTCTGGGTCCTGGCCTCATCCTGTTTTCCCTTACCACTACCCCACTGTTGCTGCTTGGGTCCTGTACCTGACACCCTGCAAGTCCACTGTGGAAACCCGTGCTCCCTGAAGTCAGCAGCGTGCTTCCATGGCTGCCAGTGACCTATGGGGATAGCATTATACCTCATATAATGGACAGGTTCTGCACAAACATGCAAACATACACCCTGAACCACACAAACATACATACCCATATGGATAAGCTTGAACCATACACATATGCACACACATGGTTATAATGCTTGCTCTATTGTACTCTGCCAGGAAACAGAATTTGAGTCATATCAGTTACCTCTTTGATTCTAAGACTTCCTGTTACATGCCTGCAAATATTTATACTTGCATTGAACAAGGCGACTGGAGACTCTGATAGTATTTCCTGAACTATATCATGACAAATGCCTAAGATGCCAAGTTCAGCTCATTGGCTCTGGATCTGAATATGAATGGTTGGGTGGTAACAAGGGCATAATTTTTTTCTTATTTTCCCCCTAATTCCATATTATCACATTGAATGTATCTGAGTACATATTCATTGCTTTAGCCTCCTGGGTTGCAATGCTGTGCACATGCATAATCAGATCAGGAGAAATGGGCCCTATCCTCATTTTGAAACTCAATGCACCTGGAACAAAGAACCTCTGACTCTGCTTGCCATCTGCTGGGGGAAGAGAAGGCCTCCCTCTGCCCCATTTGCCACACTTAAAGGATGCACTCCTGGCAGGCAGTAGAACACTTGGATCTACAGCCCCGGTGTGGATTTCACCCTCAGATGCCCCAGATGAAGTTTTGTGGGAGTTCTTTGACTTCCCACATTGGGGAGTAGAGTAAAATTTAATTTCTGAGTAGGAAGACTAGTAAGAAAGAGTCAATGTTCTGTAAACCATAGAATAAAAGACAGAGACCAAAAGACAGATAATAAGTATATGTTTTATTTAATAATGTTCTCAGTAGTTTCAGTCATTTTTCTGTAATTTTCATGATGAATGCAAGTGATACTTTTCTGCATATCCTTAGTGTTTAGAAAACAGGCTGGGGAAATAATTTTTTAGTCAAATATGAAACTGTACATGATTCTAATACCTTGGAGGAGATTTCTTTCTACTTTCCATTGTTCTGTAAATGAAAAGTAAATTATGCTTTGTTAAAAAACTTTCCGTTGAATAGTTTTATAGCAAATGTTTCATTCACTTCAATAAATAAATGTACAATATTTTTTGAAAATTGAGAATCAGGCTTTGTAAAATTTAACAACCACACCAAATTAGTCTCTCCAGTTCTTATGCTGCAATAGAAAATTATACTTTTTAACTTTTAGTTAAGTAGCATTTAAATAAAATGTCTAATTCACTCTGAGCTTTCATGAAGCATTAGACCTGTGACGCACAATGGTAGTTAATGTGAGCAAGCTAAAGGATTTTTAATGATTATGCTTTATCTTAATGAGAGGTACCATCTTAATGAGCAGCAGCACGGTCATGTGGATAGAACACGGCTTCAGAAATTAGCCTTCTGGAGACCTCCACACAGGATTTCCACTGCATCACTCTGTGTCTCTTTGCAGACATCTTGACCTCTCTGGGCGTTTGATTTTTCTGCTGTAAAATAGAAATAATAAATACTGGTGTCACCAAGCTCTCAAGAATCCTTGAACAAGAGGAGCTTTTTACATATACACGATGTAGGAAATCATGGTGGATCTACCTAAGACTTACAAGGGATGTTCAGCAGTTTTCATTAGTGAGAACATTAATCCAAGTCAGAATTATTTTAGATCATGGGTTAATTTCTTTGTTTTATATTTGTGTGTGGTATTGTTATTTGGGTTAATTTTTGGAAATGAGTGCAAGGGAGGAAAGAACTGAATATACTGAAACAATTATTTTTGCTTCTAAATGTAGACTTGTATTTTAATCAAAACAGTGAGTAGAACACATGTATTGCTGTACATGTTATGCTACGAGAGGTCCAGAAACTTTACAAAACCTCAAGTCTGGCTTTATGCTTAGAAAAAAAATGTGTGTGGGAGATTATAGTTGCCCACTTTGTGTCCTTTTTTGCACTTTGTAAGCACAGAGCAAGCTACCCTCTGTACTATTGATTCTTCCAGCAAAACGAAGAAAGGAGGTTGGTGTTATCTTGAAAGCTGTGTCTCCTCAAAATTGTGTGATTATGGTTGTTCCACCACAGCTGGGTGGCCACTTGAGGTGGGGCTGGGATTTGGCACTGGATGTCCTCACTAGCAGGGACAGTGGCTGGGGAGCTGCTTTCTGGAAGGCCAAGTGCCACCCAGGGGCTTGGCCACATATGTATGCATAGTCTGTTATGCACATGCATAGCAGGAGATGGAGGAGATGGTTGACAGCCACTGGGAATCTGGAATACTGGTTCTTGGAAGGTGAGGCAGTAGGAAGGGAGAGGGTGAGCATCAGTGAGAACTGAGAGTAAGCTGCTGAACCCAGCTGGGGTTTAGAGACAGGCCTGGAATTCCTGGAAAAATAGGTTTTGAGGTCCCATACACATCTAGGCTCAAATCCACCTCTGTCATTCACTTAACTATGTGACTTGGAGAAAGATAATGTAACCTCTCAGACTTTCAGTTTCTGATTCTCTAAAATGGGCATAATAAAACTGTTGGTTTATAGTGAGGATTTAAGCAAACAATGTAAAGAGCTAAGTCTAGTCATTGGCATTTATGAGTACTTGGAAAGCAAGTGGTTGCTCTGGCCTAGGAGGATTGATTACCAACCAGGGAGTGTTCAGTCACTTTGGATCTGATCAGAATTGATCCTGACAACAAAAGAGGGTGGGAGTAGTAGCCTAGAGGGAGATTCGTGACCCCAGCCTCTAGACAGAGCTACTGAGCCTGAAAAACAGACTGAAGCTGACCATATAAGCTTTGTTGTGTATCCATGGCCAGTTGTACCTTTATCTCAAAGATAGGCTCATGTCTTATTCATCATTATAACTCCTATACCTAACAGAGGACCCGTCACAATATATAAATAATTACAGAGTAAAACCAAAAGGAACAAAAATGTGGTATCTTAAATGGGTTGCGTACCTTCCAAGAAAAGCAGTTGGACAGTTTGGAATTCCTCATGTCTGTCTTCAAAAGGAACTTAGTTTAATCACTTAGCTCTGCCCTTTGACACCTAGCACTAATCTTGATTTTATATGTTACGAGTCTGTCAGATTAAGAAATAATTCCCTGAGTAGCATGCTAGTATATGAGCGCATATCGTGGGGTCCTATGGAATACACCTACCCAGGTCCAGAAACGTATTAGCTTGTAGACAATGAATTATTCCAGAGGAAGAATGGCTAATCTGTTGTTCAGCTGTTTCTTCCTAGAAATGTAGTGTCTTTTATATTTCTCTATAAACGGTAGGACTAAATTGTAAACAAAATTATTTAGGTAGTTATATTTCCCTGTTATCTTTTACATGCCATTTCATATGTGTGTAGCACTTGATTCATTGGGCTGAGTTTATCATAGAGATACAGGAGATACCAGAGTATGAGCATAGAACCAATTTGCAAGGAGTTTGTGAAATCTTTAGTTGGGCTAAAACAGAATGCATTTTCATCTCAAGTGTTTCTTTGAGTTTTAACCCGAATGTATCAAGTTGCTCGAGAAGATTTTTTTTTCCTGATTAAAGCCAAATCAAAAGAGACCATCAGATGTTGGGTGGTTTCTGAATGAAAGTATGCATCTCTTGCAAATTCCTAGTCATGAGGGGATGGATTTACTCAAGAATTATCCAAGGGGCACCCACAACTTGACTCAGATTTTTCTAAAGTTATACAGAGTTCAACAAAACTACATTTCTTTTGAACAGAATTCCTAAATGGGCAAATTTTGTCTGACGTATGAATAAAATGAAAAATTTTATTAATTAACAACTTTTTTTTGGTCTTAGATAACAATTAAAGAAAGCTCACAAGCCAAATATGTGTCTTCATTGTAGTACATCATCAACAATCAACAAACAGGGCCAACAGAAAAGACTGGGCTATCTTTGGTGCCTATCAGTTTTCATTTGTTCCTTTGAAATGATAAAGTCTTGGGCATAGAGCGTCTACACATGTACAGAATCATCTGAAGCAATTTACCAGTGTGGGTGGCCAGATGATATTGCTCTGGTTTTATGGAAGTACCCAGAGTAGTTTCTGTGTGTGTATTTATGGCTGTTTTGTAATCATGTATTTTAACACATTTCAGAGACTATATGAGGACAGACATATATTGACTTTAGAAATCAAAACCATAGTACCTCCAAGAACCTAGTGCTTTGGAGTAAAAGGCTTATAGCACATTTTATCCCCAATGCCTAGCTTTTACTGGGTACTTAGAAGATACCCAAAGATGTTTGTCAATGTCTTCCACTATGGTTTTTGTGTTGCCTTGTGTCATGATTGCTGCTGCTTGAAAAGCTTGACACAGGTGCCCTCAGTCCTGGTTTTGATGTGAAAGACTATATGCATTACTCATTAAAGACTCAATATGTGACAGCCTCAATTCAATAACTATTCATTGTTCAGTTAACAGATGGCATTAAGAAATCTAAAAGATGAAATGCAAAGGATCATGCTAAGAAATAAACAAGTATGAAATACAGTCCATGTTTTAGAAAAGTTTACCATTCTATATAAAAGAATATGGTAAATTCAAGGAAGCATTTAAATTGCAATATTGAATATTAAATAAGAATTTAATGTGGCACAGGAAGTGTTACTGGAAGCCAGAGAAGAAAGAGGAGGAGATAGTTTTACAGAGGAGTTGGGACTAGGACTGAACATTGGTGATTGCACAAAACTATGATGGAGAGAAAGGGGATAGTAATATTATAAAGAGGTACGTAGCTGATCTCCAAGGGCCATGGTGCAGGAAACTGTTTTCTCTATGGAGTAGCTCTAATACAAAACATTCCAAAATTGATAGGCGCACCTGTGCAAGACTTTCCATTGAAGACTGGAAAGTGACTGGTCATTCTCAGTCCTGCTGTCAGTGTGGTATGGAGAACACAGGTTCACCTGGCTTTTCTTGCACAGACCCAGAGCTCCTCCTTTCCCAACTCAGCTGTGTTATCAGCTGCCTCACCTCCCTGAGAATTTGGTGCACTGCCCCATCACTCCCCTTCAGGGGACCTTGGCAGTCACATTAATTGGCTGTTAAACTATTGATTCTAAAATTCTGATAGTTCTTCTAGGATACTGGGATTTCCAAAGGAATATCTTCTTCTTAGGTTATTTGGTGGTGTATGCATGAACCTAAAGAGACTCAAGCATTTCCTGCAGCAAATCTGCTGTGGCCTATTCAATTGGCTTGTCTAAGCAGCAGGGATCCTTGAAAGCTTGTCCACTACTTAGTGTATCACATCAGGATAACAGGACAAAGAGGCCGGTAGGTACAGTGATGACCTTACATTGATCAGAATGCTTTACACAGGCAGCAAAACTTCCCGATGACCTGGATGTTAGTTTGAAAAAATAAATAAATCAGATGTCCTGACACACACTCAATTCAAGTATTTGTGTAGATATTCATATATGTAGATTGCTTTCTGGCCTCGATTACAGAGGTAACATTAAGCTAACTATTATTTTCTATATTATTTGCACCATTTTCCTATATCGTTTTGTGAGGGGTGTGTGTGTGTGTGTTATCTTTCTAGGCTAGCCTGTAAACACCTTGAGGGTGAAAATTACATCTTTTGGAATCATTCATAGTGCCTACTGCGTGAATTTAGGCTCCAGTAAGAACACAAATGTAGCCTAGTTTAATTCATGGAGAATTTGTTTCTGATTCCTCATTTTATTACATAAACCACTCAAACTCTAGTTTATCTCCTTCAAAAGCTTTATATTTCTTCCTCATGTTTCATTTCATGCTCAGTGTATATGTGTATAACCAGTCAACTTCATCTCAATTCTTTTTATTTCCTTGTGTGGGAGCCATTTTAATAGTATTTGTTTCAAGTGAAGGTCTGTTATTCAAAGTAAACACACAGAACTTGGCTAGAGAAAACTATTTGAATAATATTCACATAGCAATAAAACCCTGAAAATGTAAATATAAAATACAATATCCATGTTAGTAATGTTATTCACACACTTTACTAAGTACTGTTAGAATAGGATATAGCTAATCATGGAAGAATCATAGCCTATCCTATAATATCCTATAAACATCTTTCATCTGAGGATCTCAAAGAATTTTTACTAAAGGTAATTATAATATTTATTCTTAGTAACCATTCTTTCCTCACCAATTTTTAATGCCAAAACAGAGATGGGACAAATATGCAAATAATTTCGCATCCGAGGGCTCCTATTTTTTTAATCCTAAAATATATGTTGAGTGCGTATGAAAGCACAACCCCATCGTAGGTAAATATGGAATTCAGCCCTCTCTTCATTCCTGCTAGCTAACTACTCAGGGACCTCAAAGAAAAGGTTTTTGCTATTCACCTTTACAATCCTGGTGGAGAAGCCAAGAGGTTGTTTTTTACCTCTCAGGGCAGCTATTTTGAGTGCCAAGGCATTGTAAAACCATTAGATCATAGATGTTCATGATTGTGGACTTATGGTAGGGGAGAAGAGGGGACACTGGAATTCAAAGAAAGTATTATTCATTTCATTAAAGATGAGAAACACGCTGCTTGGAGAGTGCTATTGAGTGACAGGATCTGGTGGGAAGAGCACGGAATGTAGAGTCCAAACACTGGAATTTGGTACCTGAGCTCTGAGATGTGCCATGCTCTAGCTATGCAGCTTAGGCAATAATGATTATAAATATAATAAAAGGTATATATTATTAAGTGGTTTCTGTTTACTAGGAACTTTGTATCTGTCATTTGAATCCTCACTATACCACCAAGTGATAGTTATTATTTTCCCTATTTTATAGGTAAGGAAATAAATAGATGCAGGGAGATTCAATAACGTTGCATAGGTCACAATACCAGTGAATTGGCAGAGCCAAGAGTCTATTCAAGGCGAAAGTTCAGGCTCTTTCTACTAGACCATGATGCCAACAAGGCATCGCTGAGCACTGTGTTTTAAGTACCTACTATAAGCTGGTCAACCTAAGTGCTTAGCATATCTTACTTCATTTGATTTATAGAAAAAAGTGCTGTGAGGAGACTGTTATTTTACAGACTTATAAACTGCAAATGAGAAGAAAAGTGACTTGCCTCAATTCATAAATTTAGCACATGGCAGAGATGAGCTTAATTTTTTAAAAAAGTTATTCTCTAAATATGTTCCCTTTTCTTAAGTTACAGTCCCTTTCTTGAACCCACAGTGTGTCATGTGACCTTATAGTTCTCCCAGGGTGGTAGTTATGGCTGGTATTTTTTCTCCTATTTTAAAGGTAAGAAAAATGACTATCAAGGGCATCACAACTGGTTTTCTCCCGTCCACTGATTGTATCTCTTCTGTCCCTTGGCTCTGTTTCTCAAAGTTGGCGCTCCCCAGGGCCTTATCCCTAATCTTCTCTATTTCAACTTTGTCTTTGGTATAGCCCTAAAGGAATTAATCTAGTCCTATGTTTCTGAATGCATTGATTCACCCAAATTTAAATCTCGACTTTTATGACTTCCAAATCTCTACATTGACAACTCCGAAATTTAAATCTGTAGCCCTCGGTGTCCCTCTGAATTCCAGGTATCTGTTCAGCATTGCCACTTCAATGTCTGAAAGGTATCTCAAAATCAGTAGGATCAAAAATTATTGTTTTCCCAAACATCTATCCAAACCTGAGATTTTCTCACTCTTCTGTGACTTAACAAAAGGCACCATCTCCATCTAATTGCTCAGGGCAAAACCCAGGAGATTAGTTCCTCTTTTACCCTCACCTTCCACATCCAATCCATCCCCAACTTTTGACAGTTAGATTACTGGAGTCGGGCTACTTCTTATCCCCTCCCCATTATGTCCTGAATCAAATCCTCATTCTCTCTTACTTTGGCTACAAGAGTCTCCTAATTGATTCCCTGTTATCCTGCTTGTCTACCTATGTAGTTCATTTCATACAGAGACCAGATGATGTTTTTATATTTAATGTCAGATCATATAAATCTTCTGCTTAAAACTTTCCAATAACTTTCCATTGTATTTAGAAAAATATCCAAATACTCTACTAGGACCTAAGACACCCTCACAATCTGTTCCTGACTATCTTGCTTACCTCACCTTTTTCTACCCTTTCTTTTGCTCACATGTTATGACCACATGGCCTTCTTGCTTTTTCTCAAACATGCCAATGTTGTTCCTGCCCCATGACCTTTGAGCTTTTGAAATATTTTCTTCCAGATTTGTGCATGCCTGGCTCCTTATTTTCACTGAGCTCTCAATTGTCCTTTGCTGAACACCTTTGTGAAGTAGGCTTTGTGCCATGCCAGTCCCTTGGGATTTTATCATCTTATTTTGTTATGTTCACAGAACTTACCACTGTTTGAAATTATCTTTTTTAAAAGTATTTATTTTTCTGGTTTATTTTCTGTCTTCTCTGTTTAATGTAATATCTTGAAGGACAGAGACTTCGGCCTTATTCACTGAAGAGCCGTACCTGGTGCATAGTAGACACACAATTAATATTTACTAATGACCAAATCACTGAATGGATAAGAAACAGGAGGCAGTATAGGGTAGGGTTTTTTGTTTGTTGGTTTGTTTTGTTTTTCTGAGGTGGAGTCTCCCTCCATCACCCAGGCTGGAGTGCAGTGGCGCGATCTCGGCTCACTGCAAGCTCCGCCTTCCAGATTCAGGCCATTCTCCTGCCTCAGCCTCCTAAGTAGCTGGGACTACAGGCACCCACCACCACGCCTGGCTATTTTTTTTGTATTTTTAGTAGAGACGGGGTTTTACCATGTTAGCCAGGATGGTCTCAATCTCCTGACCTCGTGATCCACCTGTCTCAACCTCCCAAAGTGCTGGGATTATGGGCGTGAGCCACCGTGCCCGGCCAGGGTAGGGGTTTTGAAGCCAGACTTTGAATCAGAGTGACTTGGTTTTGAGTTCAGGCTTTGCTCACTAGCTATGTCACCTTAGGCAAATCTCCTGTTTTAAAATGGAGATATTAAAGTAATTACCTTACGGGGTTGTTTTGAGGATTAATAAAAATGAAGCACTTAGGAAAGTGTCTGGCACACAGCAGTGCTCCGACAGTGCTGGGATTTCTCATTAAAAGCATCTTGGTCCTATGATATAAGACAAGAGGAATAAGGATCCTTATATCCTACATCATACTGAGTGATATTGGGTAGTGATACTGGGATAGTGAGAAAAGCTTAATGAACATTAGATGTAGCAAGGAAAGGGTGTTGGCCCAAAGGTGGCTGATGTTTCATAATGTATTATTTGCATCTGTGCAGGGCTATCACAAAGAACCATACATGCTGTGCAGAGCACAACTTTGGAAGTGTCATTGATTTAGACTGTGGTATGTACAATGATAGGGGCCTATTACATGTTTCCTAAGTTATTTAGTCCAACAGGCATAAAGGAGTTTATTTAATGTCATCTGAAATCTCATGACTCATAGTTGCCTTTGATCACCAAGGCCTTTGAATTCCATGCCACCTTATCTTTAGAGGTACCAGGATTCCTCCCTACTTCAGTTTTCTATGTCCTATACGCCACATGCTGAAATCTCAGCAGCTCCGAATTTACCAGTGCTTTAAGAATTATGTAGTGATGTTATTCTATGAATTAAAAGTCAGGACACGTTGTCTGACAATGGAACTGAATATTTGGAACAAGATCTGTCCTGGAATCCTGCATGTGGGATCATTGCAAACTACTGTGAGTGGAAGAAGAGCTGGATGGGTCTTTTATTCTGCTTCCTCAGTGCCCTGCACTACACCTGCCAATTGTAGGTGCTCAATGAATGTGCACCACATGATTGAATGTCTGACTCCAGTCTTCTACTTTGTATGAGCAAGATGGGACTCGCTCCTCCAGAGGCTTTCCTGACATGAGAAACCTAGGTGGAAAAGAAAAACAGCTGCACTGAGTTGGTTACACAGAAAATAAAGCACCATTGTGACGTTGGTCCTGGCCTAATTTCAGACACTGACTGTGCTACCCAACATTAGACAATATGGTCCAGAGGAGTTGCAATTTTCTGCCAGATGTTTTCAGGCCACACATGGAGTCTGAGAGTTGTTGAACTGTAAGTCCCAAATGGCACAATCATGTCTTGACACGTCATCCGAAGGTCACAAGTAAGAAGGCTGAGCTCCATGCTGACCATCCTCATACTCTCAGCCCATGTGATTTTGAAAGAACTGCTGACATTGTATGGTCTTGATATTCACCTTCTTAAAATTCAATATCTAAATATTCTCCTATGAAGGGGTCAGCATAAATATCATTGTCCTTAATTACTTCTGTTACTCTTTGATTCCTACTAGACATAGGGCACTTAATATATTACAGATTGTGTAAGACGTTGGATTCCTACTCCTAATGAATTTTAAATAAGTTAAAATGGAATTAAAAATACACATATTCCTTCTTTGACTTATGATGATTTTGTCTGTCTTCTTCCTGTTATGGTTTCTATCTATAAATGAGAACAAAAAAGATGGGTGGAGGCCTTCATTATCAATGGGAGCTCTTAATTTCCCATCTCTACCTACAAACCCCTTTGCAGGGGTTCCATTGCAGGTAGAATATAGAATTATTCCAGATCCCATTAAAATGATGGGGTCTATTTCTGTAGAGTTTCTCTAGGTGACTTCTATGCATCCTCTTCATTCTATCCTTTCTGACTCAGGGAGAACTTCAGTATCCAAGGGGCTTCTCCTTAAACTAACTGCTCTATATTTAGAAAAAGAACTTCTCCAGGAGAGGTTAATCACACTACTTAAGGCAAATTCACAATAGTTAACATAGGTCATTAGGAATTCATTCAGGTGTGGCTCCTGTAAATTGACTTCTCAATTTACAAGGGAAAAGAACACTGCTTAGGTCTAAGCACAAGATCTGTCCAAAAATAATGTTACACATCAGGAATTATTATAGACTGCTGAAAACTGTCAAATCTTAAAAAGAATCCATTTCTGTTTGAAAAACTTGCTAAAAAATGTAGATACTTATGTAGAATAAGCTTGGATATCTATTTTGCTCAAATAGGATCATACTGTTAGATTCCTGTTAGATTATATGTTCTTTGAGGGCAGAAGACAAATCTTTGTCAACTTTACAGCCCCTTGTTAGCGTCTTACAGAATATCTTGCATATAGAAAATGTTTAGTTGGTTTTGAGTGAAATTGGATGTTTGTATTTATATTAAAAGGGAATATACAAAAGGTAAAATTACAAAGAAAAAGCATAGCTCTTTTTTTTAGATGATTAGTAAAGCCATATAGTGTATGGGAAATAATGAGAAACTGAGATGCAAGAGACTTGGGTTCTAATTTGGCTTTGCCATTAACTAGCTATGTGACTTTGGTTGAGAACTTTCACCAACCTTAATTTATTTTAACTTTAAACCGAGGAAGCTGGAGCTTAGTGCCTGTTGGTTCTAAACTGATGATCTGAATGTTTATTTTATTCTAATCCTAATTTGTACTTGTGTTGTACTTTACCTAAATGAAGGTATCAGTTCATTCCTAGCTTTAGACACTAAATTTTATATCAAACAACCAAACTGCCTTCCAAGTTTATCTTACTCCAAGGAGGCTTTTCGGTTTACATTAAGCAGTTTTCTTTTGTCTGAATATGTGGTTCTTAGAGTTTTGAAAACTTACTTTCCAGACTTGTAAAAATAGGGCAGAGTAAAGATAAAAATGACTGTCCTTGTTATACCCAGTTGAAGTTTATGGTATTCTAATTACAGTGGACCTGAACCTTTGGTGAGCTGGAGTAATTAAACTATTCGGTGGGAGCAAATCATTACCCATAGGAGATGAATATGTTTTTCTAGGTTGCTGATTAGAGCACTGAAAGAGGAAATTTACTTAATAGTGCCTGGAAAAGTGAAGGGCATTTTATTTTCAGATAGTAGCTTATTCACACAAAATCAAGCCGGATGCTGTTATACTGTGATCATTTTTGTAATCACTTCAGTTTTACTGAATAAACCTGATTCATGTTATCAGAGTGGAAGGGTGGTTTCAGGATAGGTGAGAACAAGTACAAATGCAACAGCGAAGACCTTCCCCTGAGAATGAGAGGTGATGGCTGCTTTTGTTCCATTAAGAATCTCATGACTGGGTGCAGTGGCTCACATCTGTAATCCCAGCACTTTGGGAGGCCATGGCAGGTGGATCCATGAGGTCAGGAGATGGAGACCATCCTGGCCATCATGGTGAAACCCCGTCTCCACTAACATACAAAAAAAAAAAAAAAAAAAAAAGCCAGGCGTGGTGGCATGCGCCTGTAGTCCCAGCTACTTGGGAGGCTGAAGCAGGAGAATTGCTTGAACCTAGGAGGTGGAGGTTGCAGTGAGCCGAGATCACGCCACTGTACTCCATCCTGGTGACAGAGTGAGACTCTGTCTCAAAATAATAATAATAATCATCTCATGGGATTACTCAATAAGAGCACTCATGGGCCATTCTGATGAAATTATAGAATCAGAGAGGGAGGAAACCTTATCCTATAGTTAAAAGACAAAGAACTTTATGGTTGAGGAGGGGATTTCCTCTTCTCTTTATTTAATATAGAAATTGCAGCTGACAACTCTTTCTCCCACCAGTCTGAATGAGATGGGGATACAGTTCTCATTCTGCAAGAAGAAGCAATTCTAGATGTGATTTGCTATCCGTAGATATGAAGTCTTCTGGAGAAGCTATAATCTTATGTGAAATCAGAAGTTTAAAAAAAAAAGAAAATAAAATTCCCAGGTTTCTTCTGGTAACATTGAAAATGTCCTGAGACAGTGGGTGCCATGGGGTTAGGAAAGGGCCATTTCCCCAGCAACACTTAATAAACATATGACAGATTATGGGAGTAGCCATTGAAGACAAAGCCTGCTGCTAACATGATTCCATTGACTACGGGCTACGGGATTTGAACTACTGCCATTTGGTCTTGCAGAATATATAATTTGGTGGATTTTTAAAATTCTATAGAATAATAGAGTGTGCTTCCAGGTTAAAAAGTTGATGTCAGCTAATTAAAAACTTCAGAGGAAAGAGCCCCTCAAGTTTAAGATTTGTCCTCAAATCAAATAAAATATGAATCAGTTGCAGGTCCAAGGGATTCCAGGCACTGGTCTGTAGGCCCATTGGGTGAGGCACGCATTGAAATCATGGGACAATTCTAAATAGATTGAGCTTAATTACCTACTTAACCTACACATGTTGGTGAAGAACATGGACTTGGGAGTCACATAGAACTGGATTCAAGATTGACATCTAAATTTGGGGATAAAAGTGCCTTCCTCACAGTGTTGCTGTGAGGAATCAACACAAATGAATACTGAATATGTAACAGTTGGAAGGCTCAGGCACTGATCAGTCATAGTGGGTGCCAGTCATGGGGCTGCATCAGGGTCATGGAGGTCCCTCTGGGCTGCATTAGTTGCTGTATTTTGAGCTAGTCCAGGGAGTACCTGGGAAAGAGCGAGGACTGCCAGAGGAGAGGAAGAGTCTTTGAGGAGTTGGAGTAACAACTGTTTACTAACCAAAGCAGAGGATTTCAATACATATAATAGCATACAAGCTAGATAAATAGTCATGGGATTGAAAAAGATTAAGTTAGATAAAGTATTCAGCACAAAGTATGGCACTTAGTAAGTACTCAGTTAATGACTGTTATTATCAGTACTGCTATTCCTCCTCCTCCTCCTTCTTCTTCCTCTTATTCTTATCCCTTCTTCTCCTCCTCCTTGTCTCCTCCTTCTCCTCCTCCTATTATATAATACAAGAACAAATATATGCCATACAACATAGAACGTATGGCTTGTTTTCTATTCTGTTTTGGAACACTCTTAAGACTAAATCAGTGGTCCCCAAACATTCTCATGAATCTTGGTGTCTCTGTGATTTTTTTAATACCCAGGCCAAAGGAAATATCTAACTGTTCTGTTTATTAAGTAGGAGGGTCCAAACAACTTAGTGTTTATGTCCTTAACATAACATTTGGAAAAAAAATACAAAGAAGCTGAAAGGCAGAATCATATTTTTATTTTGAAATAGCCACAATTACTGCTGGGATGTGCGTAACAATTCAGCATCTCACAACTTCTAAAACCTTAGAATCAGATTGGATAATGCCTCCTCCATTTCGTATTCCACAAATAATTTTTTGTGTTACTTGTTTTCTATCATTAAAAACCTACCTTTGCAGAGGTACAATGCTGTTGAAAGGAATGTAGCAAGACCTGATGTTGAGACCAAGAACTACCTTGCTGTTAGTTCATGGGATATTTGAGAAATGTGGCTGTGTGCTACCCTTAAAAATGTAAAATATCCATGGGCTCTGTGAATTTGCTGCAGTATTCCATGGTGCCTTAGCACACAATTTGGAAACCATAGGATTAAATAGGGAGACTTTGGAAATACTAAATACTAATAGCTGGGGTCAGCTAAAGACTAATGGAGTCACAACTCCAGGGATCTGGTGGGCATCAACTTCATATGATTATGTCTTGACTCTTGGACTTCTGGGACAAATGGTAGTTTGGGCTGACTGCCAGTGAGTTGCAGTCTGCCCAAGCTTATCTAATTTGTTGATTTTAAACTTTCAAGAGAAATGAGAACACCTTGAATGGAGAATAACAGCCTTTGCTTTCAGTCATTCTAATGGGCTTTATCTGCTTGCTGAAACTCAATTATGCACTCAGGGGAATCTAGTGTATTGTGCTAGTTTTTCGTGGAATTAATGTATGGATTATTGGATTAGCAAAGTTCATCCTTTTTTTCTTCTAAAACTGATTTTTCCATCTCAGATCCATCAATGGATTTTCTAGATTTTGTTTAGATTTGTGTTCGGGATGAGATGTTGGCTTATCTTCTGTTTTGGAGGGGAGAGCACTGCTTCTGGTAGAATTTTAGAATCTAGAACAAGAAGGAATTTTTAAGTCACCTACATGATCCTCTCATTTTGCTCATGAAGAGAGGCCAAGCAACTTGCCTAAGGACACTTCTCATTATGGGGCAAGAGAAGTCTGGAACCTAGTTTTCAGCCTCCTACAATACTCTTCTAGTCTACAGTCCTTTTTTACACAATGCTTGCTTAAAGGCCACATCATAAGGACCCCCTCTTCCATTCACGCCACTTCAGAGGTCTCAGGGCATTTCATTATAAATTACCTCTCCTCGATCCTGTCACTGCCTATTATTGAGTGAGCACTGACCTCAATCCTACACACAGAGCAACCTCTGGTCATGTCGTGTAACATAACACTGAAATGCTACAAGGTTTGGGAGCGGTTCTTTCTAGAATTTTTAGTTTCTTTTGGTCATTTTCTTAAGTCAGTGGTTTCTAATCTATTTAGAATTACAAACTTGTGTAATCATCTAAATTCAAGCGAATGACTTTGTCCTCCTGAAAATGCATACAGACACATACAATTGCACAGAGTTTAGGGGGTTCTGTGGACTCTCTGAACTCTTATCAACTTTGGATTAAACACCTCTGCCATTAATGTGAAAGCTTTTAAAGTATTATTTACAACAAATAATTATTTTGCTCTGCTTTTATTGCTAATACATGTAAATCCCAAGACTTTTAGCCTGTAATTTGGTTTACTTTTTAGATCTTTTCCCAATAAAAGGAAGAGTAAAGATTATTAATAGTTTGTTTCCAGGATTATGAAAAATCACAGCCAAAGTTTCTTTTGAAATGAGAGCTAATCAGTCAGTGGTCTCCAAATCCAGGTATCTTTCTTGGTTGTGACAGGTGAGCTTTTAAAAATAGACAGCCGTGTCCAATTCTAATCTAGGCCTCACCTGAATGTGACAATTATCCTGATGCAGCAGGTGTATGAACCACTGAAAATCCAAAATTATCATTTTCTAGAGGTGCTACTTGAAGGCTATAGAGGTAGCAAAATCAATGGCATAGCTGGAAATTTATTGTAAAACACCTGGCTTCCTTGATCAAATGTACTTTCTTTTGAAAAGTATTTGTATCAGGAAATGATACTACCATATAGAAAATTCTAGAGAGCAATAAAACAAGATAACAATCAGCTTGATCAAATGTTGACATGTCGCTATGTATATTTTATGATTCCAAAAAGTATGGATATACCAGCTTTATTTTGATGTCTAGTATCACTATTGTTCCTTAATTCCTGTGACTTCCTTCTGTGTTAACTTGTATTTTTCTGATAATATTTTTCAATTCCTTTATTTTTAATCATTCTGTTTGGGTTGGTTATACTGGGTTTAGATATATCTAGTAAGCAATGCAGTGCTATTGTTTTTTTCAGTCTACTGTGATATTCTCTTTCCGTTTTTCATTTATTATGAATCCTGTAATATTTTGGTTTATTTCTATAATCATATTTTAGATTTCTCTTTGTGTTTTCTGTTTCCCTTCCTTTATTACCTTTTGTGTTTATCTAATTCTCAAGTTATTCCACCCTTCTTTCTATTTTTTCCTATCTTTTCTTCTTTCTTTCTTTTTCTTTCTCTTTCTTTCTTTCTTTCTTTCTTTTTCTCTCTCTCTCTCTTTCATCCATTCATTAGTTAATTCATCCATTCCTTCAGCAGTTGTCCTTAATTTTTAAAATACATGTAACATTAAAAAGTATAAAATTATTTAGTATTTCTAGCTTTCTCTTAAAAAATGTATCAGCCTTAGCCACTGTTGTGCTGGTAAATGTTTAGCTACCAGCTTTCTAGAGAAGGAAAAAAGTCCTGATTTGTAGCATTTACTGATTTCCCTGGTGTAAATATTCCTACCATGACTGATTCCAAGCTATAAATGTGATGTCAATGTATGTAAAGTTGGGAAGTAATGCTCAATAGGACATCATCCTAAGTGTTCCAGATACCACAGACAGAGATTAACCTCAAGAACATAGGAAATAGCTAAATGAAGCAAAATAACTGGAAAGTAATGGGTTTTGCGTATTTATTACTTTTGCTTCTAATATAATTTATTTAGTTCTAAATTGATATACTTGAATATTTAAATAATGGCTGTGTTTGATAACTGGTTTGCAAAATTTCTAAAAAGCTGCTTTTGTGAGCTCATTTAAGAACACCACTGATCTTAGACTGCTTTAACCAGCCACTCTGCATTCCTATCCCCACCCCAAATGGACACACAACAATCATTGTTATTTTGGCAGTTTTTGCCTTGCTTTATTTTAAATGTGTGTACACAAAATATTGCTTTCACAGATAGTCATTAATTCATTTATTAACATATGTCAATTTCTGGCTTCATCCTTGTTCCTTAATTCCACGACTTCCTTTTATGTTAATTTGTTGTTTTCCTGAAATATATTCTTTAATAAATCTATTAGCAAAGGCATATGAGTGGTAAATTCCCTTTGTTTTTATATGTAAAAAAAATGCTTAAATTTTGCCTTCTTTCCTGAAAAATAGCTTAGTTGTATAAAACCTGCTAAACTGACAGTAATTTTCCCTCAGTACTTTCAAAATATTCGTTCATTCCTTTCTGGCATTTATTATTACTGCTGATGAGTCAGTTATCAGTATAATTGTCGTGGTCATCTCTTTTTTTCTCTCTTCCTGTTAGCTTTAAATTTCCTTTTTCCCCCCCTCACTTCTTCAGTGTTCTACAGTTTTGTTAAGATGCCTCTTGGCCTAGATTTATCCCTATTTATGCTACTGAATGCCCACAGTACTCAGGTCTGTTTACTCATTTCTTCAGTTCTGGAAAACTCATTATTTCTTCAAGTAATACTTCATCTTTTCTTTTTTCATTTTTTTCCCACTTTCTGCAGCACTTAGTAGATGTAAATTGACCCTTGTCAATCTGTTCTTCATTTCTTGTATCTGATATTTTATGTAGAAAGACAAAACAAAACTGTTAAAAAATACCCTCTTTGTCTCTGTATGATTAATTCTGGGTAAAGTCCTCAGTTCTTTTTTCCAATTGTCTACTTCTTTCTTCAACCATTTTTAGTCTAGGATTTGTCATGCTATTAATATTTTTTAAAATCAAATATCTCCCACTTTCCAGAATCTTGTTTTTTTCCGTAACCATCTATTTTTGTTTAGTATCTTTCAAAAAATAACTTCTTGTTCACTTTAAATAGGTGTTATTTCTTCATTTATCTCAGTGAATATTGAAGAGTCTCAATATATGAATATGAAAGTTTTTGTCACATGGCTCCATCAAATTAATTCCTTTAGCTTAATTAATATGCCAAATATTTATTTTGTTAGCTACCTTTAGTTGCACTGTATTTCTTAATGTGCTTTGTAATTTTGATTTTACAACTTATTGTGAGTGGGAATTCTTATTGCCTTATTGCTATTTTTTTTGCTGTGTTTTAACTTTTTTCTTTTTCCTTCTATGTGCACCCCTTCATGTGTGTGTGTGTGTGTGTGTGTGTGTGTGTTTGTGAGTGACTGCTGCCTCCCACCCATGTGCATTTAACCTCTATCCCCATTCTTACCCAAGTCTTCTCTTGCGGTTTCTGTGCTTCTGTTCTTCAGCAATATTAAGGATCTCACAGATGTATCCACTGAACCAATAACTGGCCTAATTCAGTTATTGGCCATGGTGGCTAGCAATATATTTTTGTGCTAGTTTTGTTTTGCTTTAAGCTACCTTTATAGGGAAGACTAGCTAGTTTCACTTCCTGACTTTAAGCAGTAAGCCAAGCTCTGGTTTCCTTTCTCACACCTTCTTCACCCCTACCCTTAGTCTCATTTGAACACTTTAATTCCCATTTACAGCCCCCTCCCACCCCAGGAGTAGGGCTCCTAAACTCCACTGCTGCTACCATACTTGAAACTTAGTAGGCGTACAGCTTCAGCTCAGCACACAGCTTTGCATTTGTGTTCTTTCTGTGGTCCAAAGGATCCTCACCTTAGTTTTAAGTCTGATCTTTTTGCTTTTCTGTTTTTATATTATCTATTGTTTGTACAAGATGGCACTTGTAAGTAAACATTCCATTCTACCATGACATCTTCTGCTTTCAGAGGCTTAAAACCAAATGTAGGCAAGATTCAAACTGAGATTCCTAAGCATATTCTTAATGTCAAGAATCCTTTCTTTTATGTTTTTATAGAAATGGGGTCTTTGTGTTACTCAAAATAATATTTAAGCCTCATTACATGATCAGAGTAGTCTAGGCCTTTCTATTTTAAAGAAAGATTTAGATGAGAAACACTGCGGGTGGCTTGAAGATAATATGCTAGGTGTGTGATTGTCTCCTGGGGTGTTATTGTCTTCTCTGCTATCTTCCATGATTTCCAAAGTTTTATGAAAGATTCTGTACACATCCAACGTAGTATTGGCTGGAATACATTTTATTGGTTGCTTTTGCCCAAAGCTGGTATATTTCCTAAAGCTAGTAACTAAAGTCTTGTAACATAATGTCTAGTTATTTATGTTACCTTGACCACTTTTATCTGCTAGCATTCCTAATACAGGGAGCTTTTTTCATTTTTTTAAATGTCTTCTTTCTGCATATTTCCCCAAGTCCAAGTAATGGAACTGTATCATTCTGCTCATTATGTTCATCATCATTTTGACCCTCATCTTCTGGTCAAAAGAGCATGCATAAATGAAAAGTAGCATCTCCCATCCAAACAAAAAATAATTTAAAAATACCATCCCATTATGGTACAGCATGCATTGCACTTGTATTGATAATCAGAGTATCTGAACATCACACACATGAGGCTCCAAGAATGATACAATAGAACTTTTTCCAGCAATATCTATATGTGATAATTGCACACAAATATTAGTCTGACTTTTAAGAGAACAGAAACTATGTGTTTAATATTCTCAGAAAACACAAAAAGATTTAGTTGTCATATAGCCAGACCATAAAGATGTTTCTTCCAAAACTGAAGACTGGAAAGACTTCCTCATCTTTGTCACTTTCAGGGAATTGGCCAAACTTGTCACATTCATGCAGAATCAAAATGATGCTTCTTTGGTCCTCTCTCTCTGTGTGTGTGTGTGTGTGTGTGTGTGTGTGTGTGTGTGTGTGTGTGTGTTGGAGTGTATCATCTGGGTGTGGGGGGAGGGAAGTGTGTGTAGGTTTTTTCTTCCTGCAGAGGGTTTATATGTTTAAATGGAGCAAAACAGATATTTCTGTCATGAAGCACACTGATGGAACCTGGGATTTGACTCCTGCTATGCTGTAATTTCACTAGACAGTAAATTCTTTGAAGAGGAGTCTCTCACAGTATCACATAGAGCATAGCGTATTTTCAGGCACCTCCATTGTTGCTTGTGGCTCCATTTCTCATGTGCTCCCCCAACACTAATCCTTCCATTGGAATTATTGCCACCATGTGGAGGAGCCCTCAATAAGCCATTCAGCCTGGGTTAAGTCTCTCGTATGTCCATGTCTAGTGCCCCATAGTTAAATATTTCTACCATTTTGTATTTTCATCTCAGGAACTTTATCCCCCTTACCATTGGACAATGAACATCCTGAGAGAAGAGCCTGAACCTTTTAACTCTATGTGGTGCCTGGACTAGGTGCTAAATAAATGTTTTTAAATTAAAGTATTCACTACTTCTCTGAGGGGGTCTTAAAAAAAACTGGGCTTTCTATTATTATTGTGGTTTTCAGTTGAAACCTAACTTATAGGAGACACAACAATGTCCCTGCTTACATTAGTCAAAATCTCAGTAGTTTCACATAATAAAAACAGATTTCTCCCTAATGTCTTGGTTCCATGCAGTCAGTCAGGACTAGGATTACTCGGTCATGTGGCCCTGTCATCTTCTGGAGCTTCATTCCCTTCTATATTCAGCCAGTGTGTGGGAAATGAAGGAGGATGTGAAAGTCTGAAGTTTCACATATAACTTCAACCATATTTTATCAGACAGAACTCAGTCCAATGACTTCAGCTTAGTTGGAAGGAGGCTTGAAAATATAGTCTAGTTATGAGCTAGGAGAAAATAAAATGAAGTTTAGTTAACCCAGGCTTGCACCTGCTACACTGACATCTAAGGAAGTCTAGAAACTGGTCAAGCCTGTCATACAATGGCTTATATGTTGCAAGCATTTTTTAAAAATCACAATAGATTGGCCAATAACTACTTGGAACTTAATTGTTATTACGTTCCTGGGATTTTAGCGTGTCATTTGCTATACTTTGTTGATGTGAATAGAAACTGGTAGAAATATTTGATTGACAAAAGCATTTTTTAAATTTGAGAAGTAACTTTGTACCTTGGTGACAAAATAAGACATTTCTAGAAAGATTATGATGCAGAAAAAATATTTTTAAGGAGCAGATGAAATTACCTACCTGAGTCCACACCTTAGCAAGTAAGACTTGTTTATCAAAGTTTGTTTTCTCTAGTTTTAGTCAAATGGATATTTATAAGTCTGTCATACTAGAAATCATTTGAGGGAAATGACATCATTTATTTTTCATTAAGTGCATCTTTTTTTGTAGGATCCATTTCTTCTCTATCACTAATCTTTCAACTACTAACTGGTCTGAGATGTGTTTTTTTAAATGAAACAAATCAAAGTAGGATCAATTAACTTACAATAACTAGAGGCAATTCAAACGTTTTTCTTTTTTATTGTAAGCAAATCTGCTTTAGCAATTCCTAAGAAATGGCCAATTTAGCACTTGCTTTGAAGTATGTTTACATATAAGTTTCAATATAAAGATGACTATTCCTTAAGTTTTGTATATAGTAAATAATGAAATTGAATTTTCTTTGGAATACTCTATTCTGTTCCAAAGAAAGGAGTCATTATTTTGTAAATAAGATATGTGCCTCCATTTTACAGATTTTCCCTGATTTTGCAAGCCTAAGTAGTCAACTGAAAGGGTTCATTCAAATCAAAGATATAAGACATACTATATAATGTGAGGTATAATTTTTTTTTAAGCTTATATCTACCACTGAGAACTTTATAAGTAGAGATTTAAGAGGGCAGGCTTGGGGACTGACTGGCCTCCTATAGTTCCTCCTAAACCTGAAAGATTATTATATCAAAAGTCAGCATTTCATTGCCCCCCTATATCCATAAAGAAAATTAAAATCATATGCTGCACAGCAAGATTAAACCATTCGGAATGCTCGTAAACATATTTAAAGCCAAAATTACAGCTGTTTCTCAACTCTCGGTACCACGTATAGCTCTAGATGCGGTTCTTACGTTGCTGTGCACATACTGTAACAGTAATTACTGTATTTTAAGCACTATGCTATTCCACAAGAACATTATTTTGGTGGTGATACAGCAACCTGGTGACAAGGAGCCCCTCCTGTACCACATAACCACCTTCACAAGGAAAACACTATGTTCTTAATGTTCTAGAGCCTTGTCTTCTTTTGCTAGGGAAGGAGATAATGGGTTTTCTCAAATATGCAACGAGAGAAAGTATTTCATCAAACACACACTGTTCAGTGACCTACTGGCAGCTTTTTCTTTCTGTACTTTTAATACAATTTTACAGTTGGAATTTAATTGATTGAATACACATTTGACTGAAGGACTAACTGGTTCCACTGGTAGTTCCAGACTTGTGTGAGCACCTTTTCTTGTCACTGTCCTCTGAAATAAGGATGAATCAACAGTCAAACATGAACTTTAATTAACTTCCACTAGAACATACCATATGTTGTACAGAGATGTAGGAAGTGTGAAATCTTTGCAAAATGGAAATTTCTCAGTGTCTGACAAAGTGGGAGCAAATTTATTATTATTTTATCCTCATTGCTATTATTTGTGTTTTCATTGTCTTTTTCACCCTCACTCTCAGAGTTTAGTAAGTGATTAGGTTAACAAGTCTTCCATGAGGAACCAAAGTGTGCATTGAAGTGATGATGGATCATACACTATGAGATAACACTTGCAGTGAGAAAGAACTTACCATAAGTTTGTGGTACTCTGTTCACTTGACCCCAACTCTATTTATATGACCATCTATTGAGTAGGATGTCTAGTAGGAAAGGAGCCTGTAAGGTATGTTATGGTGTCCCCTGGCAGAGTGGTAAAGTGCATGTCTAATTCTGCTGGTGTGGAAAATTATGGTTAGAGTAACACTTCGTAGCTCCAGGTGTAATGATTTGGACTAAGGACAATCCTCTAGTGATATTTTTGCAAAGATTATTCTTAGCTTACATCCTAACTCACTGACTTATAACAAACAAAGCTTCCTGTCTGCTAAGTGGGCAAATTAGATGTTATCCACTAGGAATTCTGTTCCTTTGGGGAGCAAAATAATCATAAGTTATTCATTTATATATTTACTTGTATTGTCAAGAAAGGTTCTGAGGATGAGTCCTGTTGAAAACCTTTGCTGTACAACCTCTATGTGTGCTTCTAAGGAGCCTAGAAAGAGACAAAGTCAGATTGGACCTGGTGTTCAAAAGATCCCAGCAGAACCTTTAGCCAGGATAGAGAAACTTGCTAAAGACCTCAACTTTGGGGTTTTCCCTTTGGCTCACAGAGAAAAGTCTTTGTTCTCCCAGTACCATTCTTCCTAGAAAGAGGACAATACTGTGCTTTTAAGCAGAGGAAGCCTGTCTTCAGGCAAAATCATTCACAGACTCCTTTTACATAAAATCAATAAAAGTAGAGGTGCTTTGGCTGAAGAAGGAGGTCAGAAGGACAGAACCATCCTCTAATTCAAACTTTGTGTGTTGTTTTCCCCAAGTTTCCTCTCCATGGAAACCTCAAAGGAAACTTGTAGCTCCTCTTAACATAGTATGAAAATTACTGGCTCAAGACAACTCAGACCACTTGAGACTCATTTTTCTTGACCTGAGGAAAAGTCACTCTTTATTATCTATTTTGTCTGATAGAACAAAGGAGAATATTGGAAACTCCAGGCTTGAATGTGCAGCTATTTTATTATATAGATTCCCCTAAAAACTGTAAAATTTCTGTTTATATACAACAATAACTAGCAACACACATATATTTCCAAATACGGGAAAGAAAACTATGAATACACATATGTGTATGTTTACAGGATCAGTTATGCTTATGCAGAACAAGTAGATGTTTATGCTATATGATTGGAAAAAACTTCCTCAGACAAAATATACTTCTCACTGGCCCAGTTATATGTGTAATCCCCCATTACCTATTCTTTTGGGTAATGAGAATTGTTGAAAAAGAAATAGCATCTGGGGGATGGCATATATTCTACCATTATTGGCCATTAACAGTTTACTTTAAATCAATCCTCTGGAAGAGCAAGATTGGGGGATGGATTGAAATATAGAATGGAGGAAATTCAAAGAAAATAGCAAGTATAGAGAATAAGTTGAATTGGGGGGAACATTATTTTGGCTGGATTTTGAAGTAAAAGTTTCTGACCAACTGCAGTGTGGCACAGGTTTATCCAAGACGGATATTTAAAGATCAGAACTACAGAAAGGATAGGGTTGCTAAGAAAATCTTTGTTGCTTTTGCAATTTTTTTAACTACTTAAGAGTTTGTGTGACTATAATCTATATATAAAATTAGTAACCAATTGGCATTTGCATTTGAAAGTCAGTGAGAGGGAGATTGACTTGATGGCTTGAATCATACTCAAAATTTTCCAGTGGTGTTGATGTGCTTCCCCATGAATCTTTTCACTTTTAACCTCTTTACTTCTTACTGGAATATCTAGGTTCTCTTTCTTAAAAATCAAGAAAGTGCCCCTAATATGCTGTTGACTGATCCGTGAACTATACTGGGAAATCATCTGCTTAATTGTATGTCTTATAATATTCCTCTGTTCAAAAAGCACTTTTTTGCACCTAAGAAACATATAGAATAGATCAATGGGCTGGCTAATGAGACGTAGGGCGTGTGGTGGGGTTGAAGGCAGTGAGTCTTTCTGTAATACTAGAAGGCTGGATAACAAAAAGAGGGCTTAAAAGGGATCTGCTCTGTAATCCCAGCCCTGTGGGAGGCCGAGGCGGGTGGATCACGAGGTCAGGAGATCGAGACCATCCTGGCTAACACAGTGAAACCCCGTCTCTACTAAATATACAAAAAATTAGCCGGGCGTGGTGGTGGGCGCCTGCAGTCCCAGCTACTCGGGAGGCTGAGGCAGGAGAATGGCATGAACCCAGGAGGGGGAGCTTGCAGTGAGCAGAGATGGCACCACTGCACTCTAGCCTGGGTGACAGACCAAGACTCCATGTCAAAAAAAAAAGGGGGGGTCTGCTCTGCATCCAGTGGGCAGTCAGTTAACTATTACAGTTTCAGCTATGGGGTTACTAAAACTGAAAGATAAACAACTGCTCCATGTCAGATAAATTTTATCTGCATACTTAAAATATGAGGCTTCGATAATGATTTAGAGATGAAGATAAAAATAAATAATAAATAAATAAATAAATAAAAATAAAGCCAGATGAGAAAGAAGCCTAAAATGATATATTGCAAAGTTTTAAATGGCCATTAAAGCTGAGCTATCAAATGGCTACCAAATGAAGTTTCATTTCTCATGTTATTTATAAACATTCATATAAAATTGCAAGGAGAAAAAAGGGAAAATCCTTGAACTCGTGTGAAAGACATTTTGTGCCGCGTATGTTGAATTACTATTAAGTATTCACCTGTCTTAAATGGGCTCTTTCTCCAGCCTCTGCATCATACATCTTAATGTCAGTAACATCTGCAACTGAATGGTAATGTGGATCAGTGAAGATAATCACGAGTTAATAAGAGCTTCAAATTGTGCTTTGGCTAGTGTACACCCTTTAATGTATTTGGATAATTGACCAGTACAATTTTATTAAATGCTTCTGCTTGATCAAAAAGTGCTTGTGTATAAAATTAGCTGAGAATCTGAATTTTAAAAAATTACTAGCACAGTGGTTGTTTTGCTTTATGCAGTCCTTACCTTTTAGCTTTCTTTGGTGCTTAGATTTCAGCAGTCATCGTTTAAAGATCATTCTTGGCTTCTATTTGAGTACATTGATGGTGAGGATGTAACCTTCCTCTTTTTTACTGAGTGTATGTACCACAAAGATGAAAAGACAAAAGGTGAAAAATCTATGTTCTTTGCTCCATTGATAAATCTCAAGTGCATTGGGTCTTGTGGGGACACATTGACCTTTACTATTTCTGTTTTTGTTGCTCTTTATTTATTTTGCTGCAGAATGCGATTGGTCATGAAAAATAACCCAGGGGCGATGCGGTGGGTAGTGGAGAGAAGGAGGAGGAGTGACCTGGTTTTGATTAGTTAATTCAGATTAGGGAGTAAATTCTGATTTCACAGCTGCTGTTCAGGTTCAATGGCACTACCAATTTTTCCATTTCCAGTTCCCATATATAAAGCTGACAGTTTCCTGGGCTAGAACCCTTTTTTAATGCTCCTCTTTGGCAGAGGCTCTACCTTTCCCCCCATGATTTTCAGTAGCCTTCCTCCCCCATGCAGCTTTGCCAGAGCTACTCGGTCGTGAGCTTCAAATCTCCTGTAATTCCAGTCCTAGCAGGCCCTTAAAAATGTAGCAATGCACAGATGTGCAGTGAAAATTTTAAAATGTGCACTTTCTTTTAGGAATATGAACACTGAATATCACATAAACCTCTGATGTTCCCCTTGCCGCCTTCTAGAGCTTAGCTAACCCTTCCTTCTGTGTTTATATTCATGGCTCTTAGGTACGTGGTCGGCCGGCTTTTAGTTCGCACGCTTTCCCATCTCTTTTCTTCTATGCCAAATAGCTTACTGGTTTTATGATGTGGGCAGGGGCCAGTGAGGGAATAGTTTTAGTCCGCAAGCTCCATTTCCAGTCATGTCCTGGGCTGAGTTTTAATATAGACCTTAGTTAGAGACAAAGTCTTGTTCTCCACAAAGCTCCCTTTTACAGTTTATATAAAGAAATGATAAACATCAAAAGATCAACAGTTCCCAAAGAAGCCAATATATAATAGTCATGCCCAGGAGCACTGTTAGAACTGAAAACCTTAAAATGAGCATTGAATGGTAGCTTTGTTCCATTTTGCTTTTCCTCCCTATAATAGGGTCCCTTAAAAAGAAAGAGGAATAAAAAGAGGGAGGGAAGTTTGAGAATTGAGACTGGAATGAGTCTGATCATTTAGATGTAATGAAGCAAAGAAACAATTTTCCGTTCTGGAGGCTTTTTGTTGTTGTTGTTCTTGGGGGTGGGTATGGATATGCTGAAAAATATCTTCTTGCAATCCAGTTGCAAAATAAGTCCTGCCATTGGAGTTGCTATTAACGTAACCAGGTGAAGTGACTATTTTGTGCGTACGTGTGTGATGGCTCAATGAAAAACACCCTCTCAGGGGACTTCACATCCTTTGAAATTCCAAGAAGTAACGAGTCTAATATTTTTCTCTCGTTAAAGAAAAAACATTTGGTGTGTGTGTGCATCTTCCTCATTACAGAGTATTTATGAAATTAGGATTTCTCCTATTTTAAAGATGGGCAATCGTCCTTCCAATTGTGTGAAATCTTCATGTATTTCAGGGTTGTTGGGCCTTTAAAATGCCGTTTCTTTTAAGAGCCTCAGTAAAGTGAGGGATTCTGACAATGACACTGGTTTAAATAATGCACTGGTAGCAGACGAGTTAATAGGCACGACGCAGAGCTGAGTGCATTTGCATTGTTCAGTGTCTGGCTTAGCTATGAACTATAGGAGAGGGTTTCTGCCTACAGGTTAGCTGGGTAGGCGGCATGTTATTGTCCAGAAGTGGTCATTGCTTCCAGGTTGGTGGGTACATATGTGAGTTGTTTTACTGTTTATTACATAAAGTATTTGTGAATTAATAGATTGTCTATCTGCGGTTGTGAGTTAATCCATGATTAAACTGATCAGGGCTTGAAAATACTGGACAAAAGGCACTGTTATGTTGCAATAGTCAAAACAAAGAAGTAAGATGCGGACTATTCTGCAGAAAATTCAGGCTAATGTCTTTCTATATGTCTACAGAGCAAAGCCAAAAAGCTAATACAAACCCAAACAGACCAACCTGTTGTCATCATGGATGAAAAAAAGGGGCATCAATTCAGTGTTTAAGACTGGACTGGAAAGCAGGAGAGGCAGTTCTAGTTCCAGTTTTAGTGCCTCCCTTTTTATAGGGGCCTTCCTCAAAGGGTCACAGGCCAGCAGGAAAGCAAGTCATTTTTGGGTTTTGTGCCTTCTGTTTGTCTGTTATCTGTGAAATAAGGATGAAAACACCCTTTGTCATTCTGCTTCTCATTGGGCATTTGGTTAGATGGATGAGACAATGAGTGTGAATCAGCTTTGAGTTCTTCAGTGGAGAGGTGCTCTAGAAATCCAAACTTACATGTATTGTTTCAGAATCTCGGCCATCTGCCATGATGTGGATGGCTGTCAGCAAGCCACAGCACCTTCCCACACACCGAAACTGAGCATTCTCTAACCTGCCCGAAAGGCGACATTTAGCATCATTGTGGAGACCCACTTTAGGTATTGACACCTTGAAGTAAGATCCACTTAAGTGCAAGGTTAAAAATGGCTCTTTTTTCACGTATCCTAAGTCTTCCACTTGTACAAATGAAAATAAGGAGATTTATGAAATGGCAATGCAAATCTTCATGCTAATCAACAGAGTTTAGAAAAAAATCAGCCAGGAGCCCTGAACATGCCAGTGGCAAGTGTACTGTTTCAGCCTGCAAGAGATAAAGTACACTGGTGCATATCGGTTAGTCTAATTTATTCAGTCTTTGCCATATCACAACCTTGTGTTTGATTTTCTTATAAACTAATAATTTCTTGAATGAATTAATACTGCTACAGCCACTAGTACCTCTACCTTGTAGAAGTTTTTTATTGTTGTGTATGCAACTAAATTGAAATATCTTTCACTTGAAATATTGACTTTAATATCTCATTTGAAAAATTCATGAAGCCTTTGATGTTAAATCCATACTCAATTTAGCCAAATGCCATTAGAATATGCAATACGCCTGAATACAGAAAGCATTATTGTCTGTGTTTCTGCAGAAGAATTACATTTTATGACTGTAACGTCAGGATCTTTTTTGGATTTGTGCATGAGGAAAAGAAAGGGAAAGGCAGCACATTAGATGCAAAATGAAAAGTGGTATTGATTAGGCTCTCATTTACCCACTCTCTGCTTCATTCCCTAAATGCATGGAAATAAGGGTTGTGCCACTGCAACTAACAATGCTCTATAATGAATGGAACAATCTTTAGAAAATTAGTGTGAGCATGTATGATAGTGCACAGATGTTGCTCGGAGTAACTGTCATACATTTCTTTTACATCTCCATTTACATAAGTCTCTTTATTTCCTAATAGTATCATAATAGAAACATGACAATAGTTAATGATTTCATAAAACATGTAATGTAAAGACTGTCAGAAAGGTAGAACGTTAATTGAAACCTATAGCTATACTGCATTAGAATTACATTTCCTAAATGAGTCATGTTAAAAATATCCCTCTTGTACCATGAAAGACAAAGACAGGTATTTTAAAACAACAACAACAACAAAAACAAAAACAGAACTCACGCTTTCAGCAGATTAAAAATTTTCCCCCCAGTAAAACACAGACCAACGAACATTGCAAAATCCACTGCATGCTAATAGAATGTTTTTTGCCTTTAGTAATTTATGGGCACTTTCCCCCATCTATCGATCACATTTTAAAAAGTAAACTGCATTAACATTTTAGAGTATAATGGCTCCAGAAAATGTTTGATTTTTATCACTACTAAAACATCATCGTGGTGTGTGCTTTCGTGTTAGCTGGTGCAGGAAAGGTATACTTCTTTTTGAGTGAAAGGGCCTTCGTCACCATCCATGTTTATTCAGGTATCTCATGGTGCCCTGAAGGAAAGAGCTCAAGGGTCATGCTATGGACAGGCCACGCTATTTTTAAGAGTACAAGAAATACATTTATGAAACGAGGGAGGAAAAAGAATGGAGCAGAGAAAAGACAGGAAATGGCAAGTTCCTTACTCGATGAGATAACTGACTAGCCAGAAGACTAAAGATCCTTTTGAGAGTCTTTGATGCAGTCCTTGAGCTCCAGGATGTTAGGCCCTGGGCTGCTGCCTGCTCTGTAGCACCATCTGCTGGTCAATCTGCAGTCTCTGTCAGCCTGGGTGGGGAAGTGAACTGCTCTGTTCAAGACAAAGGTCGCTACTGACTTCAGTGTTAACAATTTACTCCACATTGGTGGGGGGAGGAACTATAGTTATGTTACACAAGGCTAGTAGCAATGAGACTGGCTATACAGAATTTAACAAAGTGGTTACTCAAAACATCTTTTTAAAGGAAAGAAAGCAAAGCCTTTTTTTTTTTTCATGGAGAGGAAAGTATAAGAATCCCATGGATTTTTAGAACAAGACTAAACCATCTGTGCAAGAAAATTTATTCTCACCTTGATCCTTCAACATCTTGTGTATCTCCCATTCTATTAAATTAAGGCATTACTGAAATATGTTTAAAATTGAGCGCCATCCATCATAGAGATTGAGTTAGAATATCTACATAATATTTACACATCTCAACAGGAAAAGTAATTTTTCTTTTCAGTAGTTATCATTTTTGAAAACCCGGGTTGACTTGTAAGCCACCGTCTGTCTCATCCCTTACAAAGCATTTCCTCAGCTGATGCATTTCACTGATTTGATCTCACTGATATGGTAATAAAATCATTGGTCACTCAGACACAGAGCTGGTAGCCATGTGTTGAATCACCTGCTGTTAATTCAGATAGAGGTATACAGATGGGACTCAGGGACCCAAATGTGTTAATCTGAGAAATCCCTCGGCAATATCCCATGGATTACAATATTGCTGAAATATCCGGTATATAACTGCAAGTTAAATACTTCTAGAATTAATTATTAAAAGTGTATTTACCAAGGTTTAGCAACTATTTAATATGTGTTGCTTCCCAATGGGAGATTAGCCTATCTAAGGGCTGTGGAATCCTGGGGCCTTTGGAATTTATTTAACAAATGATAAGCAGCTGATTAAAAATAAATTAAATGCTAGTTAAAAGTATTTAGGGAGCTCATTTAAAGTGTTTCATTAGTAAGGAGTTTCCCCATCCCCTCTTTATTGTTTTAGAATTATTGACCTTATATATTGGGGTAGAAAACAAGATGGCTACCAGAGAAGAACTGTGTGAATAACCACATTTCTTAACTACATTTTTTCTTTTCTGACAGTTTTGTTTTTTAAGGTGATTTGGACTTCTTTTCTTTTTCTGAGACAGAGTCTCACTCTGTCACCCAGGCTGGGGTGTAGTGGTGCCATCACGGCTCACTGCAGCCTGGACCTCATGGGCTCAGTAATCCTCCCATCTCAGCCTCCTGAGTGGCTGGGATTACAGGCATGTACCACCATGCCCGGCTAATTTTTTTTTTTTTTAATTTTTAGTAGAGATGGGATTTTGGCATGTTGGCCAGGCTGGTCTCAAACTCCAGGCCTCAAGTTATCCATCCGCCTCGACCTCCTAAAGTGTTGAGGTTACAGGTGTGAACCACTGCACCGGTCCCTTAATATTTTTTTTTTTTAACCTCATGAAAATAGGTATCTTAATGCAACAGAAACTTGGAAAAAATTTTGGATAATAGGTTTCCCAGTTACAGGCTGTTGTAGGATTCACCTATACTTTTTCTGTTTTTATCTTGAAATACGTATGTAAGTATCCCTGCCTATTTTCCAATTTTTTTTTTTTTTAGAGCTGGAGTTCCCATAGTTAGTACAAGGAAAAAAACTCATTCTCTCTTATATAGTCATTCATAGAAAAAAATGTAAATCATAATTTATGACAAAATGATTTGAATTGTTCTTTCAGAGGTATTGAGTGCTTATTATTGTTATTTGCTAGCCATTATACTAGGCTCATTCACATACTTTCTTTTTGAATTCAGTTTTTAAGGAATTGTCATACTTACAACTTTATATGCATAGTATATACAATGCCAGTCTGCTTAAGCTTGAATCAGAAAAGTTCAAGAGCTCAGACTGACACTGATCTTTCCTTGTATGGAGTTTTCGGAGAAAACAGAATTATTTTGAGGCAAGCTCAGAAAAGCAATGGGAATTTTATGTCAAAACCAACCTGAAGACATGTTTAAAGATGGAACTATATGTTTTGTTTTAATACTTACATTATGTTTCATGTGCTTGAAATCAATATCTTCGTATCTAAGCTTTTTTGTTGTTGTTGTTGTTGTTTTTAAGTTTAAGTTCCTTGAGACTAAGTTCTCAGTCTTTATATGATTAAAAGACATCCTGACTCAGGGCATTATGCTTAATACAAACTAGTTACAAGTAAAGATGACTTTGAACATGGAGCTTATTCGTGTTGATGTCTAAGTGCTATGAATTTGAAGGGAGGATTTGTTAGGCGGGGACTGAGTGGCAGTGGGGAGATGGGGCACAGTATAGAGATCAGGCTTTGATGAAGAGAAATGCTGGCTTTCAGAAGGAGACACTGACTCCTCCTTGTTATTCATCAGCATAGTCACAGCAGAGAAGGTTGCTGGGCTGAATGACAGAGGTATGTTTTTAGATGTCTAGTAGGACCAGATAACAAATTAGAACTATCCAGGTACACATCTTACAAAAAAATACAGCAGATACACCAGATTTATTCAAACAGGATTTTGTGCTATTGGCCAAATATAGACCAAACAGCAAATGGTGACCTGAAATAGGAACTAGCACTTTTGGTAACAGAAATCTCTCCAGAACCAAATCCTGGATAGATAAAGTGCCAGTAAATAGGAGAACCTGATCACAATACAGAGTCTGAGATTGACTTGTGTGGCTTGTGGTTAAGAGCTGAAAGTCAATGATAATAATTGAGTCAGTTTATCTTAAGGATCAGGGATAATCAACCTAAAAGACAAAAGGAGTTGCCATCTTCATTTATCAGCCAGATCTTGGGACCGGGGGACACAGCCACTTATGGTTCCTGCATGAGGCAACTCCAAAGGAAAATGTAGCATTTACCCAAATCCTGAAGATAAATGTATGTAAAGTGAAGCTCCCACAGTTAATATGGGTAGATTTACCACTATTGGAGAAGTGAATAAAATCAAGTGAAAAATAGAATGCGTCTTGGCTGTGCTCGTTGGCCATGGCCACTGGTCAGGCAGCAGCTGTGGTCTTTATGTTACTAGCAAAGGCTTTGAAACCTCTCCTGGATCATCTCCCACCCTCATGGCTCCCTGAGCAATGCCGATAACAACTAGCCAAGCGACTGATGCTGCTGCTGAAATTACCTCTTTGATCTCACACAGAGCCATCCTCAATCCATGGAGAACGGCCAGCATGTCTGGAGAGATGGCAAGTTATGGACTGAATGCATCCCATTGTACATTGGGGTTGCATTAGTTCGCAGGAGACCTTTCTGTAGGAAGAATGTCTGATCATATTTTATGCTGCCGGGCAATATTGGTAAATGCTGGAGTCTTGTCTGGAGGTGGGACTCTTAGAAGTTGTCTTTTATGCTACGGAAGTGTTTTGGTTTATGACAGCTAAAGACCCTGATACTGAGTACCTGGTTGTGGTAACTATAGATGTGTAAATATAATTATCATAATGTTCATGTCTAGAATTGTGAGAAAACCACACTTGCTGAGTATATGTTCAGGGCATTTAACTCATAGTGAGACTATTCCTTATGAAAGCCTTTTCTAATAGTGGGGAAAAAAAATCTCTTTTTGGTGCATTGGCACCAGAGCCAATCCATTTCCAATTCCTGAAGCTAAGAAGAACAAAAAGATTATTTTCTGAAACAGAAGATGTTTATCTTAAACTGCTGGAGAATGTGGAATTTGGCTCAAAGGGTATGGCTTTCTCTAATCAAGACTCATATCTCTTAGTACTCTAAACTTAGCCTATTGCTTGGGAAAGTAAAGATGAAAAGGGATGTTCAGTGAATACAGTCCACAATATTGGAGTGTTGGAGTATTATATAGGCCATTGAGAAAACATAAAATAATTACTGATGATAGCTAACATTTATTGAGTACTTTCTATATGCTTGGCATAGTACTAAGTTTTTGCATACATGACCTAATTTATTTCTCCTAATTATCTATGAAGTAGATACTGTTATTTTTGCATATTTTTCAGATGAATAAACCCAATTCTTAGAGTGGTTAAGGAAATTGTCTAAGTTTGTTCAGCTGGTAAGTTACAGAACTGCTTCTGACTTTAGATTTATCTGATTCCAGGGCTCAGTTTCTTCACTTTGAGTGTTTATGTAGTGAGAAGATCATTATATGGAATGTTAATGCTATAGGGAATTGAAGGCAATAAGGTCAAAAAAGTGTTAACTTAAACTATATTTGAGAATTCCAAAGATATCAAGACTTGTGACAGTTATGGACTACCCACCTCCCCAATTTAAGATACAAAGCTTACCTACTGATAGAGGGTACCCTTCTCTGATGGCTTTGCCCTACCTACCCTCTGGGAGGTAACTGTGATAATGAATTTGGTTGGTGCATTTTCTTATACTCTCTCTCTCTCTTTCTGTGTGTGTGTACTTAAAGAATGTACCTTATTTTCTGCATTGCTTTTGATCAGGTTCTGATACGGGAATTTTTTCGGAAGTTAGAAAGAAGGAGCCTAGAGAGAAAATGGAAATCATACAACTCGTCTCTTATGAGAGTGTGTTGTGCAACATAAAGCTTGTTTTAAAGAATTGGGGTACCTTCCTCAGGACTGTGTGAAAGATCTAAGCAACTTTGCCAGCATACTTTCAGGGAACATGTTTCTGAACCACAAGTACACAAAACAGACCTTGAAACGCTTACCCTTTCCTGTAACCAGGGGCAGAATGGAATTTGCCCTCTTGTCTGCACTGTGTGACTGTCAGAATGACTCATTTTCTTTGATCCTGTGTTTTCTGGCATTTGGACAGTGTACCCCAAGAAGTTAAAATCATCATCCTTGCTTGGCGCTCTGTGGCAGCTGCCTGCCTGGTGGCTTCTGGTAGTTCCGTGAAACGTGTGGGCAGAAGAACAGAAGGGCTGAGGAAGGAATAGAGTGACTGGAATAGCATTCGCCGGCAGAATGTTTGTAGCTGAAGGTGGAGCATATCCAGAGGACACTGTTAGGAATATTTTAAAATCACAGGTGCACTTCTGCTCCATGCAATTTAAAGGCACACAGCAAATGCAATTTGTATAACTGTTTCACAAAGTGGCTAGATGGCTTCCTTATTTCTAAATTGGAGTTCTTGTGGGCCCTCTGTAGGCAAAGGGAAGGTAAGCTGGGTCTCCTTCTTGTAAGAATGAATGAGTGTAAAGCAACTCTGTTTCTCCAGCACCTGGAAAGAGCCTGTAGGAACTCAAGAAAGGTTTTTTGAAGAAATGAATAAATAGAAATGTCATGTTTTCCCACTTGAGGCTAACTCAATTGTGTAGAAATTTTTACTCATGCCTGTTAACCCCACCACAGTTACTTGGTTCAGCTGTGAGGCAGGACGTGATTGCTTCATGCATAGGTGGATTCTGAGCTACTTTCAGAGGCAAGAGGAAAGAACTTCCTGTGCCCATGCTTTTCATTGATTTACTAAAATCTGAAATGCCACCTGAGGAATGTTTTTAAAAGAACAGAAGAAAGAAATAAAAAGAAACCTCCTAAAAAAAAGTGGTCCAAAGTTTTAAAATTATGTATCATATCTGTAAACTTTTTTGAGTACTTATCCCCAAATATGCACATTTATTGATTTATATATTATCTATGTACTATTGCATAAATATGTTGATACCTAATAGAACATATGCAAATATTTTAAGGAGACAAACCTGAAATAAAAATATTTTATTTATAAGGGCACAGAACCTTTTGCTTTCATAAAGATTATTATTATGACTATGATTAGTTATAATTCAAACTGTTTTTTCATCTTGGTGTAATATTTTTGTGACATTACTTCTGGGTTTAAATTTAGTTTATTTTACAATTTTGTTTTAAAGGCTATTACAGCTAAAAATAATATTTTATCAAAGTATATGGGTATCATGTAAAAAGGCATTGTGGCTACATTTACGAATTTGTGATACCCAGATTTGGGTCTCCTCCATCACTATAAGGCATTTGTGTGGCTCCTTGGAAAGCTAATGCCCATCTTCCCTAGTGTCAATCAGTTGTCTTTGCAAACTAATTACAAGGTATACATTATGTATTTTTAACAAATGAATTTAAATCCCTCTGAGAATTTTGATCTGGAAGGTTTTTAAGCAGGTTATAATATTCTGTTTTCAAGTTGTTAAGAAGTATGAAGACGTGGTGACAGACACATCATCTTTAGTAGCAAAATCATTTTTACAATGGAAATGATTCTTAATACCAATTTAAAAATATTCTTTCTGTAATCCAAGTTTTAGTTTTAAATACACTGTTTCTCATCCATGATTAAAACATTAAGTTAAACCTTAAAGGCCAGATTAAGTACATAAGTCAGTTAATATATGCCCCTTGTCTTTTTGCAAAAGAAAATGCACACTTATATTTAAATGTCACAAGATTTTTCTACTTCTTGTTCATGAGATAAACACCTAACCACTGTGATACAACAGATCTTTGTGGCCCTTCTCTATCTCATTAACAACAATGGTAAATATTTGACTATATTTTAAAGGCTTTGTGGTTGTCATGGTTGTCATTATTCCTAAAGGACTTTGACACTTCAGCTTCAATTTCTTTTTTTTTTTCTTTTGAGCCTGAGTCTTGCTCTGTTACCCAGGCTGGAGTGCAGTGGCAGATCTCGGCTCACTGCAACCTCTGCCTCCTGGGTTCAAGTGATTCTCCTGCCTCAGCCTCCTGAGTAGCTGGGACTACAGGCGCCCACCACCACACCCGGCTAATTTTTTGTATTTTTAGTAGAGACGGGGTTTCACCACGTTAGCCAGGATGGTCTTAATCTCCTGACCTCGTGATCCACCTGCCTTGGCCTCCCAAAGTGCTGGGATTACAGGCTTGAGCCACTGCGCCTGGCCCAGCTTCAACTTCTTTGCCCATGAATGATGCCAATAAAGAGTTTTCGGACACAGATTTTGAAATCTTCTTACTCATTTTGTGTGGTATAGTTTAGTTATAACTTGGTAGCATAATACACAAATCCAGTCAACTGTGAGCAGCCTGGCGACCTGAAGGCACCCTGCCAGTCTTCTACACTGTGGACTCCTGTTCTTTTTTCAGGTCACTTTCATGTAACTTATGTGACATATGATCACTTAAAAGGCAGGCTGGGTAACAGTGGCTGAGTAAATCTATATTAAATATCAGTGAACCTTTTAATTTTTGTGCAGGAAAAATACATATGAGTAAAAGAGCTAAGATTTTTCTTCTCTATCTGAGTATATCACCGTATGCATCCCAGATTAAAAACTGCCTTTACGGCCTTGATCCCCATTACAATGTGAATCTCCTTGGGTGATGGAAGTACTTGAAGTAATTATGTCACTCAGAGTGATTTAATTCAACTTTATTTAAAAACGGATTTTGATTGGGTAAAAACATGAGTGAAGTAAATAGCCTTGGCCCTTGGTGGTGGTTGATAATTACTGGGATTCAAGGGGTGATGGAGAAAATAATGTAAAAACCTTGAAAGCTAAGAGAATAAAACACAATTTCTCATGTTTTACAACATTCTTTCTTCCTACTTTTGTGAGAATGCAGAACTGTAGTCCAGGGCAATGCAGCCACCACTGTTGTTTTCTCCTTCTAATCCAGAGTACAGCTGTGTACTGGGTCCACCAGACAGAAAGATCTTGGCCAAGGCAAGGCCACACTTCAAGCTGGAGCCAGGACATGGCTCCTGGCAATGGCCAAGGTGTTTAGTCAAAGCACAGGTGGTTGGGATCCAAGGGTGGTGTCATCCCATGGATGGCTGGTTGCTACCCTGGATTATGAATATAGCCTGACATTCATTTGGATGTCTAAAATCTAAGTGTGCAAGTAGCTTTTCTGGGCTATGCCATTTTCCAGTGGGAGATATTGAGGTAGCTTTTTAGTTTAAACATATTACAGTAATGTTCTACACCAGGTTAGTGGGAAAACCAGTATTTTTAAAGACCTATAAATCTTTTCACTGAAAGCTGCTTGGAGTTGGTAGCTTTCTTCCTCTTACACTATTTTAAGCCTGGCAGCAGAAGAGGTGGATTCTACTTTATCCCCATAATTATTTTAATTTCTGGGCTGATGGTGCCATCACTTTCTCCCTCAACTTTTTCCTATTTTCCTTCACATCATTCTCTGCTGAAATGCTACCACCAGACCCAGGGAGTCACTACCAGTGGCTGACATCTTTATGATCATTCACAAGTGATCACGATCACCAGTGATCAACATTGAATAATGCAATAAGATCATGTTTCTTTTATTTCATTTTGTTTTTAGAGACCGAGTCTTACTCTGTTGCCCAGGCTGAAGTGCTGTGGTGCAATCACGGCTCACTGCAGCCCCAACATCCCGGGCTCAAGCCATCTTCCAGCCTCAGCCTCCAGAGTAGTAGGACTATAGGCATGTGTTGCCATGCCCAGCTAACTTTTAAATTTTTTTTGTAGAAATGGGGTCTTACTGTGTTGCCTAGGCTGGTCTTGAACTGTTGGCCTCAAGCTATCCTCCCGCCTCAGCCTGCCAAAGTGCCAGGATTACAGACGTGAGCCATTGTCCCTGGCTTCATGGTTCCTTTATATCTGACATTTAGAGGAATAACATGGACATTGTATAATATGATGTTTCAGAGCACATGTGTCTTTCAACATCTATTTATTCTTCTCTGGAGAAAACATGTTCTGTCTTGCTAAGTAAAATACATCTATATTCTGTAAATCCTGAATGCCACATCAGCTTATGTTACACCCCATGAGATGAAAAACACCACAATGTGGCACATGTAAGATAAAGCCTGTACTCCATTTGTGCTTAGTTTGATGCTGATGGATGAAAACTTATTAGAGGAATTCACTCACCATGCTTGGAGACTTTGCTGTTAACGGTTTTCCGTATCTCATTTTTCTGATGTGATTCTTATTTTAGAGACTTCAGACTAGATGATGGAAGACTGGGGAAGAATTCTACCCCCAAATCTCCCCAAACTTGTACACTTTTTATATTGCTGTAACTCATAGGTGAAAGTGGGTGGTGGAGAGAAACAGTACATTATCAAGTCACCATCTTTTACAGAATACAAATAAGCCACTTTGAGTACAATGGCCTTCTATCAATTTAAAGGCATCCGTGATTTAGAGAAATGAATTCTATAAAATGTTCTTAACTGGGGGATGGCCAGTCTCTGTGAAAATTATTGACTGTGGAACTCTAAATAAACATATATGCAGGACTTTTAAATATGATAGCACTGTTTTTATGAAGAACTCAGAGGTTTAGCAAATTCGACCATTGACTATACTCTAGAATTCAGGAAAACATGGCAAAGATCTTCCCAGCTGTGTGGAAAACAGCTTCCCAAAAGCACATATAATATACTTGATAGGAGAACATGGCACTGCTCTCAGAACCTCATATTGTAGACCACTGGGTATACAATAAGGCATTTTATGAGAAACACTGGGGACATACCAATAACAGATAATGAACAGCAATGAAAAGAAGGAGATGAAGAACTATTAGAGATGAGTATGATAATTTGATGGGACCTAATAAAAGCAAAAGTGGTCCCCTAAAGCATAATACAGTTATTTTCATGATGGTGATTTTGAATAAATAAGAATGGGTTAAATTACGCTCATTTCACTCTGTTGGAGAAAGCAGATGATTATGCAAAATATTTTTTCTAAGTTCTTTCAAAAAGGATTAAATAGTAGTAATTTGAACTTATTGAGCATTTACTATGAAACAAACATTTATCTAAGAGCTTTTTAATGCATTATCTCATCAAATCCTCAGAAAAAGATTATGAAGAGTTACCATTATTATTTCCGTTTTACAGATGAAGAAACAGAGGCAAAAATACATTAAGTTGCCCAAGATGCAGCCAGAAGTAGACTCAGATCGTCCATGTTTCATCACTGTGTCATACCTGCCCAGTTAAGATAAATTAGTATTGCTACTTAAAATAAAAATCCCAGTTGTCTGAAAATTTTACTTGTATGAATCCTGGTGATGCAGTATAAAATGAGACACTTATGCATATATTAAAATAGCTTTAATTATAACTAGGCTCCAATTATGTTACCTAGTAAAGTCTTTACTGAGACCTTCTTCAGTGATAGATAAGAATGTTTTACAATTAAAGCTTTATTTTCTGTAGGTGGAGGTTTACATATACCATGAAGATACCTTCAAGGTTGACAATTTGCTGTCAAGATACTTAGGAGAATATTGAATCTATCATGGAACTTTAAATTTAGAAAATCATTGTCTTGTTTATGTTATTCCTTTGCTTTGCAAAAATATTTTTTTACAGACAGTACAAAGGTAAACTTTAGCTTTGCTCCTGTCAGAATTATCTAATTTCTAATTAGGGGAGCCTGATTTAATGAGGTTTTCCTAAGTAGTTTGGATAAGCCTTGGATGACTGACTTTAAGTAAGTGATGTGGTTTTTTAAAAAAAGAAACTAGTTAATCATTTGTCGCTTTCATAATTGATCAATCCAGCATTTCTTGTACAGCTAGGTATTTAGGCATTTGTAACAGACACTATGGGACTATGCAATGGGGGACAAGAAAGGAGAGCCCAAAAGGAAGTAAGCAAGCTATTGTGGTTCCTCACTCCTCTACAGGCTGGAAGGGGCAGGGGAGTCCCAGCAGCCACAGCCAGAGCCCACCTTTGCATGTTCATCATCCAGCCAGGATCCTGTTGACCACCTCTGCTAAATATTGGAGCTTGTTCCCAGATTAGTGTTATCAATTTGGTGAGGTTAGCGGTAATACTAGCTGCCAGTGCAGTTGCATTTCTGCATACCCTGTTTGTATGTACACGAGACCATCGAAGCCACTAAAAATCAGGGTGAGGATGGCCATTCAAAAATATATCAGTTACCACATTATTTCAAGATGATGAAGGAAACTGCAAAGTAGAATAACCTCGATGCTTGTAAGTTTATCAGAATTGGTTAAATTCAAGTAAATGCTTTGGAAGTTATAGAACAAGCAAACAAAATGACAATGGTGACAAATGAGTAGTTGATTTAACTTATTTCAATCCAAATATCTGTTAGTCATCTTCCTGAATTTCAATTAAAAGTATGTCTAGAAAGCAAATATGCTCTGGGCTTCTCAACTTTGTATACATCCATGGAATACACTAACTTCAAAAGGCAATGCCTTTAGGGGGATCCTGGTTTGGTAGCTTGGAGGGTTTATTTTGAACACGCAAAAGACAGTCCAACACAAACTGCAACTCAGCCATCATACTTACAAACATGTGTTCCCATAACCCATTTCTTTTAATGAGTAATGAATTACCTCCTGTTTTCCTGAACTTCAGCGTTTTTCCAAAGGGCTATGCAGAAAAGTGCATTGATGTGGAACAACAAGGTAAGATGAGACAGTCTGTTCAACCCATGTTATTAAAAAAATTAGTTCACCTTTTTGATTCTGTGTCATTGTAGTTTCAACCATTCATTTGTTCAATAAGCAGTTTGGTATGTTCTGAGAAATAATGAATATTGATCACAAAATCGATCACTTATTAAGAAACAGACGAAGGGAAATTGTTTATCCAATCAATTGTAATTTTTGATTTGTTATTTGTATTTTTCAATTTCTTCCACCCCTCCTCAAGGCTCTCCTTCTCTCAGGAACACTAAGGTAAAGGCATGGAGACACTTGCTGAAACTTCTGAAAGAGCACAAAACCCAATGTATTCATTATAGATCATGCTGGTTGAAATAGGCAATAATAAAAGAGAATGTGAGTGAGAACTTCAGACACACTGCCTCTTGCACCTGTGGCTATTCAGCTGAAACTTTATATAGTAATAGGATTTTCTAAAAAGGATGTGTGCTTACTTCTCATGACATGTAAGCTAGCTGGGTTTTGCTTTAAAAGACAGAAGAGTTGCACAGGATTTAAATGTCTACAAGCTAACAAAGATTTTGAGCACACCAGGAAAGAAAGTTTGATTACTTTGGATATATATGAGACTTGTTCTGATTTTTTTAAAGGCTTTTGGTACAATAGAAGGGAAATTTACTCTTTAGAATTTTTGGAAGCTGTAACAATGTGCTCCATTGAGGCAGGTTTGAGTTAACTAAGTGATGAAATGTGTTGATGGATCTAACATGGGATAGAAGAAGTGGGAAAAGTCACATATATCCTTCCTGATCCTGGGAAAAGGAATCACTGTCCTCTTGTGGAAAATATTGATGAGGACTTTGATAAGCCCTCTGGGGAAAGATTGAGTGAATCCTCCTATAAAGCAACAGGCCGGATCACCACTCTAGGTGTCTGACTTAAAACAAGGAATGAATCAGGTGCAATCTCAGAGCACATGTTTCTAGTTTCATTTTTCACATATGTGAAAAACTAGGGCTTGAAACCAGTGTATAAACTAATCTCATTCCTGGCAGAACTGTTTCCAACTTATTGCCCTTTTCCCAAAGTGCATCTACAGTAGAGAAACTGTAACTACATCCCCAAGTGGCTAATTAACTTTCCTTGGGATTTGTGAGCACCAGGTGAATATATTGCTCATGCTCATACTTCATCTGAAATGCAATTTTGAATAACCCTCTAGCTGACTGCAGACACTAATGAAAATTGCCTCTTTCTTTCTCTCTTTTTTCCACCCTGTTTTCCAACCTTCTTAAGATCAGAGCCCTTCGTTCACAGCATGGAGTAGTGGTATAATTTCCAGCTGAAGTTTCAAGTTTAGATGTTTAGTGGATATCTTGATAGCTGCAAAAGCTGGCAATCCCTTTTTGAAGAACTAAAAGGATTGCCTGTTTATTTTACTAGTTGGACATCTTCTTGCAGTTGTCTTAAGATGATTAAGCATTTGACTTTCATCTGCTTTTACCTCTTACCTTTGAACTTTTCCTTTTTAAACTGGTATTCAGTTTAGTTGGTTCAAATGCCTCCTTGCCGTAAATGGAAGTTCTTTCTGCTGTACTACAGGAGTGAGATCTAATATGTAAGGTGATTATAATTTTAGGAGCATTTTATCATTGTCCACTGGGCTGTTCTGACCATCTTTCCAAGTGACTCTTTTTATTAAACTGCTCCATGTCTTTTTTTTCTTCTTCCACCTTATTTGTTTTCTTCTTCTCTCTTTTACTTTTGCTCTCACAGAGCCAATTATTACTTGTCTCTTACATCTTCAGTAACTCAGTGCTCTCTGGAGCTGTACCTTTTGCCTGCAAACCGTGGGTCTCTCTCTCCTTATAAACCTTCATTGGCAGCCCATCCCACCATTTATCTGCCCCTGCCCTACAAGCTAAGGTCTTATTTCTCAACTTTCCTTCCATGACAAACTCCAAGTAAAGGTAACTAATACCTGCCACCTTATTTTTTAAAACACTGCTGTATAATTTCTAGAAAGTGGCTCTCAGGTTTCCTGCTTTCACTTCATCATTTACACTGGTTTATGACCTTGCCTGTGCTTTTAGAAAGAAATAATGATCATCTTATTCCCGAATTTTTAAATACCTTTTAAATCTATGAGTTATATGACTTATCTGCAGCATTTGGTATTTGTGGGCACACCATCCTCATTTATTCATTCAAAAAACATTTATTGAGTGCCTAGTATATTCAGGCACTGTCCTAGGTACTTGAAATCTATGGATGAATAAAGCAAATAAAAATTTCTGCCCTTACACATTACAGGAAAAATATAGACCACAAGGAATTGACATATAAATAAAAACCATATTGTCTAATTAAAATCACCATCAATTGTAAGACTTATGGGGCTGGCGCTTATATGACCTTACCTCTTTTTGAACCCTAGATGTCTCACTTGAGAATTCAAGGAAAAGGAGATAGCGGATGTAAAGGTCCAAATGCAGGAATGTGCCTGATAGGTTCTAGGAGGAGAAGGAGGAGGCCATGATAGAGTGGAGCAAGTGAGCCGGGCAAGTGGTAGGAGACAAAATCAGAGTGGTTCCTGGCCAGATCACGGGGGACTTGTGGTTATCAATTGTAAGGACTTTGGCTTTGAAAGACTTGAGAGCATGTGAAGGGTTTCTGAGCAGAGAGCTAATGTGATCTGCATGACGTTTTAAAAGCCTCACTCTGACTGCCATGCTGGGTTTCGAACATTAGAGCCAGAGCGGAAGCAGAGATTTTTGCAGCAATCTTAGGCAAGATGGCCTGGACTGAGCTGGTGGAAATGACAAGAGTGAAGGGTGGTCAGACTGAGCTATTTCGAAGGGTGAGTCAACGTGATTTGATGATGGATTGGATGTGGGGTGTGAGAGAAAAAGAAGAATCAAAGATGGCTTCTGTATTTTTGGCCTCTGCAGCTGAGCAACCTGGAAATCTCTCCTGCTCTAGCTTCCAGGACAGAATTTTTTTCTCATTTTCTTATTCTGTGCTTCTGGCTTTGCTGTCTTCTTCACACATTCCTTTTCCTGCACCTGCCTTATCATCATACATTTTCCCTATGCAGTTCCTTCAGGCTTCTCTTCTCTCTGTCTTTTTTTCTCATTCCCTCTTCCTGTGTCAACTCAATCTTGAATGCACCCCAAATTCAAGTTTCCAGCCCTAACCTCTTTCAAGGATTTTGGTCCTGTTTCCAGCTCTTTATTTTCAGATTTCTGATGAAGCCACAGTGATCCTCCCAGTGATCCAGGCTTGAAGTCCTGTGTGCTCCTGTACTAGTAACTTTGCAACTATATAAATAAAATTTCTGTCAGCAGGATTCCCCTTGGGGACACCGAACTGACACACATTTGCGAGAAATGCTTAGAACAGTTAATTGAGATGGGTGGTGAGCACCTCAGGGTTGCTTGAGAAACAAAAGATGGCAGTTGAACTTCATAGGGTGGAGAGTTCCTGTTAGAAGGAACCCTTTTGCTGTGCAGAAGCTCTTTAGTTTAATTAGATCCCATTTGTCAATTTTGGCTTTTGTTGCCATTGCTTTTGGTGTTTTAGTCATGAAGTCTTTGCCCATGCCTATGTCCTGAAAGGTATTGCCTAGGTTTTCTTCTAGGGTTTTTATGGTTTCATGGCCTTGAGAGATTTGGCTATGAGAAAGCTGGAGTAATATCCAGGACTATATTGCTTCACTTATAAAGGTCTGATAAATTTTAAATTCTCAGGGAAAAACTCTAGAAGTGAGAGAGGTACTATGTGAGAGAATAAAGAGAGAGAAAGGAAAAAGCAAAATGAGATTTCAGATAAATCTTGTGGTAGGTGTGGGTGAGAGAAGATTGGGAGAAGGTAAGTATCTTGTTGGGGATTTTGAAGCTATTGGCTACTGTGTAAATGTGAGGAAAATCCCCATTTCTGTTTTCTTCACAAAATCTTTAGTAAGGATCCCAATATGTGGTCATGGTGTTTATGAAACTGAATTTTTGGGAGACTTCTAACAGATGCTGAGTTCTGTAGGTAGGTTGAGGAGGGTTTAAAAGTGGGATATGACTTGAGGGTGTAAGGAGTGGACACAAAGGAACAGCTACCTTCTGCCTTACTCACTCTGCATATTCCCATGATTAAAAGCTGTTACCCTGACTCAGCAACAGTATGAATGTTACATGAGCCGTTTTCTTCCCTTTCCATGGTCACCAGATTTGTTTTCTGTCATCTGCAAACATGTGGTGACCTCCTAACTGGTCCCTCTGCCTCTTGCCTTTTTCCTGACCAATCCAATCTTCATAAAACTTTTGAATTTTTATGGTCATATTAGAGAGAGAAGGGTGGAGTTTAGTTTATTACCTGAGACTTCGTAATTTATAAAGAAAAGAGGTTTAATTGGCTCACAGTTCTGCAGGTGTACAAGAAGTATAGTAGCTTCTGCTTCCGGAGGGACCTCAGGAAACTTACAATCATGGCATAAGGCAAAGGGGAAGCAGGCGGGTCTTACATGGCCGGAGCAGGAGCAAGAGAGGCGGGAGGTGCCACATACTTTTAAACAATCGGATCTCAGGAGAGCTCACTAGCGCAAGGAGAACAGCACTGAGGCCATGGTGCTAATCCATTCATGAGAACCCCACCCCCATGATCCAATCACCTCCTCCAAGACCCCACCTTCAACACTGGGGATTACAATTCAATACGAGATTTGGTGGGGACACAGAACAAAACCATATCACACTTTTAGCAGTTAATACTGTGAGTATTTAAGTTCAATTGTCCTGATTGTGAATCCAGGTCAGCTACTTGCTCTGTGATCTTGGTCAAGCTCTCTGAGCTCCATAAGCCTTAGTTTTTTCCTAAGTACAGTAGGAATAAAAATGATCTATTTTGTTGTTAAGTTGTGATTATTATATAAAATTATACTAGCACAGAGTAAGCCCCTAAAATGGTAATTCTTATGTCATTCCTCTACACTGAAGCCTTTACAATTTCCTATTATCTTGTAAGTGAAGAAACCATATATCTTAGCATCCGGACCCTCATGCTCTGCCCCTGATATGTCATTTCTGGCCTCATCTCCCTCCGTACTCAGTGCACTTTGTGCCCATCCACCTGTTCACTGTCTTCAAGGAGGCCTCATTTGTGCCTGTGTCTGTGGCTTGCTTTTCCCTTCTGCCTCCAGTTACATGCCCTCTGGACAGTTCCTCACCTGCCGCAAACTACTCACCTTTAGAGACCCAGTGAAAACATTCCTTCATGAAAAACTTTCCTCCTCCCCACTGGTAGGAGTAATCCTTACCCCTTACCAAGACTCATGGCTGACTTTTTAAAGGTGTAGATTATACCTGCTTGGCCCCTTGGGAACTTAGCATCTTGTTTCCTAGATTGTCAGCTCTTGGAAGTGTGGATTCTGTCTGTTTTGTCCTTGTAGCCATAATGGTGCCTGGAAGTCTATTCTCATCTCCCTCATTCCCCAACAAGTTCCTACTTGAGTATGTAATCTATGTAGGGACTCCAACCTTATGCCTACCTGGAACCTGGCAAAAAATATATATTAAATGAAAGATCAAGTAAGTGAAGAAATGTGTTAGTAAATGAATGGTAAGCCAGTGAAATCTGTGGTGTCCTAACTTTTCTATATACTTTAGCAATGGAGTCAGACCAGCCATCTAAAAATCTAAGGTATTTTATTTCTTAGGGAACCACAAAAGGAGTTCTTTGGAATTTTGGGTTCTTTTAATCTATTTTGGCCTCTGATCATCTCAGTTTATTATGATTTTTGCTCCCAGCTGCTGTTCTTAGCTTATCTCTCTTGCAAGTTCCCAGAGAATAGAACTCTTATGAGTTCTTATGACACTTGCCCTTTATTACCTTTGTCCCACTTCTTTCACCTTTTGCTTTTTTAACTGGCTGTCACCTGGCTCAGTGCTGGCCAGTTTCTTCCCTTTCCTGCTGTTAGATGGCAATTTTATTTTCTGAGGTCCTTAAATAGGAGGGAAGCGATAGCTCTTTAAAGCTTATGCGTTTGTTTACAATATACAAAATATAAAGGGACTCATGCACATAACTCTCTAAAGGTTTTGCTTATGTATTTGCTTTACACAAATGTACTACTCTTCCTTTGCTCATTTCTTTACATTTTAATTTCCTAATAGATACTCCAACACTGTGGAGCTGTGTTAGACTTCCTGGGAAATAAAGAAATAGACACACCTCTGTTGCCTTGGCTATCGTACAGAGGCATGGATGTGAGGAGAACAGGTACCCACTGTGACAATTGAACAGTCGGCTCATGGAGACCTGAAACCTTATGCACAACACCTTCCCGGCAGGCCAGTAGCAACTCCAGCACTATCCCATTTTTGTGTGGCAGTTTTCATTTGTCCTTGCTTCTGCCTCTATTTTTCACTTTGCTTTTCTTCCCACTGCATTTACTGATGCCTTTTCTCTCTGCTCTAGTTCTCTGCTGTATCATGACTTCTCTTTAATAGTAGCTTCTACTACCTATGGCTTCTACTACTTCACAGCTTTGGTTTACTGCCTATGTGTCTTTCAAAGTGTGTGGCCCACTACTCTCTATAGACCTCTCTACGTGTCACATCAAATTCCCCAAGGTGAAGATCTGATTGACTAGTTCAGTGTTTGGTGTATAATAACCCTGTTGAATAGGATTCTTCCTCAGAGTCACTGCATGAACTTCTCTGATAGCCATTTCACAAGTGGCTGACTTTGGGATAGGTGCTAGTTCTAGGTACAAAATTTAGAATAAATATTTCAGAAATAAAGATCACAAAATGCAGAGTAATTCAGGTATAATTAATTGCGTGTGGACTCTATTCAGAAGACTAGGAGTCTAATAGGTTCACTGTGTAGGCAATTACCAATTTTTGTTTAATTTTTAAAATATTCTTATTTATTTATAGATTGTGTTTATACAGGCCAAGGTAAATTGAAGAGTTTAGCTATGCTATGAAGTTTCTCTCTATAGTGATAATATCTGATAATGTATAGGATATCAAAGAATTATATGCCGAGAAGGGTCAGAAATCACCTTGTCCAGCAGGTCTCAACTCCTTGGTCTCAATCAGTTTACAATCCTAAAAATTACTACGGACCCCAGTGAACTTTAGTTTAAGTGAGTTGTATCAATCAATGTTTATTGTATTAGGTATTGAAGAATAATTTTAAATATTCATTCCTTTAAAAATAATAGTAATAAATACCTTATAAATAAAATAACATATTTTATGAAAAATACGTTTGTATTAGTGAGAAGACTGGTGTCGTCTTGCCTTTTTTTGTCGATCTTTTTAATGGCTAGTTGAATGAAAGATAGCTGGATTCCCATATTTGCTTCTGCATTTAAGCTATTATAATATCATATGTCATGTAGCCACTAGAAAACTCCATGGTGTACTTGTGAGCAAACGAGAGTGAAAAAGGCAAATGACACCTTAGTGTTATTATGAAAGAGTTTTGATTTCAGAGACATCCTGAAAAGATTTCAGAGACCCCAGGGTCCCTGGACCACATTTTGAAAATCTTGAACATGGTGGCAGAAGTGGGGTTAGAACTCAGTATCCTGTTTATTCATTATGTCAGGATTCAAGCACCAACAAACCAACTGCCCACATTCTGGTCCAAAGAGTAGACAAAATGCCAGGTGTCCACCTGTCTCTTGCTGTGAAAAACCTGGCCTCAGAGGAGTGAACCAGGCTCTGGGAGGTGAAGAGATTGGTGACATTTCACAGCCATCAAAAGGGACACAAAGATAAGAACACAGGATTCAAGAGATCTCATCCTTGTCCTTTCGTTGGTCTGTGTGTGCTGCAGTTTCACTCTAAACCTGATGTACTGAAGGTTTGTTATAGAGAAATAAACCAATAAATCGGAAGAAAGAGGACATGATTTGTTCACACCAGTCCCTTTCAGCATTTCCCAGGTTAGATCAGAGGGGCAATTCTAGGAGCAGCAGTCTGTATTATTGCCTTTAATTTCCCCATGGCCCAGACTAACATTGTCTTTTCCCTTTGTTACGCTTTTGGCAGAAAGTCTTTCCCTCATGGTTAGACTTAATTGGAATCCAAGCCAAAGGGGGATGGGACAGGCTGCCATGTTGTAGCACTTTCCTGAGCCAATTCTTCAGGGAATATCTGTGTTCCGTTGATATAATGTGTAATACAAGGCTTATTGCACAGTACATGGGATTAAAAGAGGATTTTAATTTTAAATTTCTTTAAGGGGTAATTCTAATGAAACAAAAAGTATATTTTTATTCAAATTTTTAGTTGAATATATATATGTATACATGCAATATGTATAGTATATATAGTGTGCTGGTATATGTCTGTGCATATATATATATATATATATATATATATATTTTCATCCTGAAGTTAAATGGTTTCTAGATAATTATAGTATAAACACCCGCTTCTCCTCTTCTTGGAGCAGGTGCATGTGATTTTAAAGAAACATCTGAAAAATATTGAAACCACTGAGTGTTAAACTTGAAATTTAAATTGGAACTTTCTTTTTATTGACCGCCTCTAGGTACATACATTTTAACACTTATGATTATTTGAATAAATGATTAGTTTATAAAAGTTTTTGAGAATCAAAAATAAAATGCTATTTATGTATCAACTGGACTTTTCCCCCTTTCAATAAAGAATTTCCATGTAATGTAATCTTTGGCCTTTATGCTTCATGACTTGAAATTTAAGTACTTACGTATATTTTCATCTTACAATATTTACTGCTGTTGGGAATTTAGCTCATTAATTCCTTTGCTACAAGGTGGGGCTATGCCCTCTTCCAAAGTAAGTTGGAAAAAATCACTGGCCAGCATTCCATTATTCTATTTTTAATTTTCTCTGATTTTGTGGAGTATTCTAATCTTCTCCAGATGAGTGGAATTGCAGCCCTTTTTGCTTGACAGCCAAAGACAAACACCAAGCTGTCCAGAAGATAGAGTGCCATTGTATTCCTCTGTCGAAATTCCTGATGATATGGGCAAAACATCAGGAAATTCTCTCGAGAAGACTTTCTGAGCCTTCATAATATCAGGACTGACATTTCGAACTGAGCTATTATACCATAAACCCTTTTTGCCCTGCAAATATTAATAAACCTTTTTTACCAAAATAATTATAAAGGAACAAGCTTTTGCCCACTATCCACCAACCAACCTCAGATTTTTTTTCCTGATTTATGGGATTGGTTTTTTCAAAGTTTTCACAGGAATTCAGGAAGTCCCTTATGTGCCTCTTCAAATGTCATTCTCTATGCCTCCCATCTCCTGGGTAACCAATAACCTGAATTTTTAATTTTTAGTTAAACATTCCTTGTTTTTTTTTTAACATGCCCATTTTTTAACTTTATATAAATAGAATTATGCTCTATGCATTCTTCTGTGATTTTTTTTCTGAAATATTATGCTTTTAAGATTCATCCATTGCGGTAAATTCTTTTTTTTTTTTTAATATAAGAGACTCATAACTATCAGACTAAGGTAAGGTAAGTGGTCACGTCTATGTCATCTGTTTTAGAAGATCTCATCAAGACTTTAGTCACTTGGTCACTTATTCCTGTCAAGTTGTACATACTATCATTTATTTTTCTTTTATAAAAGCCAATACTGTTTACCCGTGATTAATTAAGAGGCATTAAGGGTCATCACTGTCAAGCACAAGCAAACAAATCTCTAAAATGCCATGTTTACTTATTATTCAAGTATGTTTCCTTTGATAGGTTAGCTTTAAAAGTGGATAGATATATTCTAAAGTATTTTACAAAAAGGGAAGAGTATGAAAGAATGGAACAATACTGTTTATAGTCTGATATATGCTAACAACTAAAAATAAGACATTTCTACAAGTTTGGAGGCCTAAGAAATCCCAGTCGTGATGAATCAGTCCTTGACATTATGAATGGTGGACTGGTTGTATTGAAGCAATGAGGGAGCTAATGGCAGGTTTGAAACTGGGTTTGAATAAATCATCAACCAAACACATCAGGGTGCTGTGAGAGCAGGCCAGACCAGCCATGTGCTTCCTACTTGCCTGGAGACCATGAATCTTGGGCGTTGTAGAAATATTGGAAATACATTTTTTGGTCACCTTAAGTTTCCTAAACCTTTTAAAATATATATTTAAATATTAAATATATTTAGTATAAAGTTAAATACACATTTTTCTTAAACTAACACTGCCACTATTACGTGTAAAGTGTTCAAGAGTATATGTGAGATATTCGGCAGCTTTAAAATTAGAGTGTATATTTGAAATCTTAAATGGAATTGACCTTTCATATCACTTTTGAATAGGTGCAGTGTGACTACTGTGCTACCTTCTGGAATCTTTTCAGTGATTATATAATTCTTCCAATATGGTACCATTAAACTTGTAGGAGGTGGAAACCATTACAAAAAGCCCATTCAAATTTTGCTAAAACTCTTATGAAAATGATTTATTTAATTTATACATATAAATAGTATAACCAAAAAGCAGGAAAGGAGTTACTAAAACCTAATTCTGTACTAAATTAAAACAGAGTGTTTTCATTTTTTTTCTCTTATTATGACAGTTGAATAATATATGCTATACTAAATGGATGTCTGGTATAAAGAGCAAAGATCAAGAAATGAGTGTTTAGAACAGTAAATTATATGTTAAAATCTATAAATAGCTTAATAAATATATTCTTGCCTTGAAAAAGCAGAAAATTGCAGGCTACAAAGTCGATTATCCAAATGGTATGGGTTTGAAATCACCTTTGGAATATAGCCCACATTGTCCCATTGGGTTTTATAGCTTTTGCATATGAAGCTTCAGTTTTTAAAAAAGGAGTCCTTTTGAAAATGTATTTATTTTTATTTTATGTACCATCTCATTCCAGAAATGATTTGAAGTGACTTATAAATATCCTATTCAGTTTGGGATGGCAGAATTTATACTTGAGGTAATCAGCAGAGAGAAAATATGAGGAAAGTAATGAAAGCCAGCGACCATGAATTCACAAACCATGCATCCGTGGTCCTATGTATTTGCTGGCATGTTCGCTAGTGTAGCACCACAGATATATCGCTGGGTTTCCTTGCAACCATGGCAGGGGGAAAAGGAGCTTGCTTATGTGACACATATTAAGAACAAGTTTTATATTTGGGACCAGTTCAGATTTTTCTGCTTCTGAGAGCTGGGGGAAACTTTATTTCAAACTTGTATGGTTAATCTGATTCCTCTAAGATCTACTGTATTTTTCTATATCTTGATGTCAGTTTATTGAGTAAATAGTTTAGAGAGCAACTGCACTCTCCTCATCCCTAGGGTCAGAAGTGACTCATTTTAAAGCTTATCATAAGAGCTCCAAACAAGTAGAACAGAGTTTTCGTGTAAGTTAAGTTATGCCATTTAAAAAAGACCCAATTATAATCCAGTAGCCTGAAACAATGGAAGTTTATTTTCTTCTGATATAATAATTCAAGGTGAGCATTCCAGGTTCATGGTTGGCCCCACATTCAGAGAGCCAGGTTTTTCCATCACATTGCTCCACTATCTTGCTGGAGCTTATCATCTTGACTGTGGGAACTGGCCAGCAGTAAGGGGGACAGCACTGGGAAAGGCACTCTGTCTCAAGACCTAGGCCTGGAGGTCTTGTCCACCAATCAGTTGAACACCTAATAGCATATTATATTTGATCTTGGTGATTTCACAGGAATGTAGAGAACTGTAACTTTAACAGGAATGTCGAAAAACTAAAACTAAACTCGTTTATTTTCCCCATTTTTGTTTCTACTCTTCATTCCTTAATTTCTTTTAGTGTTATTTCCTATCTGTGCTTCACATTTCATAATTAGGTTGATTTCTCTTCCTTTCTTAACCTGCTATCTCCACTTCATTACAATCTTTGATAACACCAACACTGTAATATCTCTGAAATCTACTTTCCCTGTCCATTTCCACCACCACTGGCCCAGGGTAGGCATTCACTTTCGGTCTTCATCATTGCCCTCTAAGCAGACGTCCTGGCTTGGATCTCCTCCCTATCCATTCTATGCTATACACAGCTACTTTCTATTCCTCTCATTATTGACTGAAAATCTGTTAGTTCAGGAAACTGCTGGGGAACAAAGATGAAACAGAAAACTGCCCTCAAGAATCTTGTCATTTAAGAGAAAGATAAGGCATGCACTCACATAACTACGATATGATGTAAACAGCCAGTAATACAATTAGAGGTGTTCGAATCAAAAGGTTCCTAGTGGATTGCCCATCACAGGAGCTCTATGACATCAAAGTCTTATTTTTTGGACTTGATTGGAAATATGGGAAAAGAAATTTGGGGGGCCTGAGTCCTCCAAATTTCAAGAAAAAAACAGTGAAGAAAATGATCATGTTAGCTTTTTAGGGTAATGCCCCAAGAAGCTCTCTGAGGCAGGGCTGTTACTGGTACTGCACTGTCCCTTGGCCTAGCCACTGAAGATTTGGTCTATGTTCCTTGACCGGGAAAGTAGAGAATTTAAAAAGGCTAAATTTTAGACAAGAAAGTAATTACCTATTCCCTCCAATGTTGGAACATATAAAGTTTTATGAAATGATTTTCATACCAGGAGAAAAAAAATCTTTTGAAAGGCCCAAGAACAGTAAGTGTGAGCCTGGAAATTATAGCAGGTATAGTCTGTGCCATGTACAGGAAAAGGAAGCCCATGGACTTCATAGAATACAGAGTATGGAGGTATGAATCCTCTGGGCAAATAAGCTTTATTTTCATGGGACATATACATAGTTGTTTCCAAGTTATTTCCTACTATGTTATGCTAAATCACATGCTCATTAAGGGGGTGGCCATATTATCATATATAGTGCTTTCAACTATTATTAATTAAAAACAAAACAACCCAACTGGCTTAAACCACAAATAAATTTGTTAGCTCACATAATAGGAAGTCCTGGAGTTGGGTGGCCCTAGGATTACTAAATTCAGTGGCCCAGTGTTGTCACCAAAGACCCAATTTGTTTTTAACTTGTCTTAACTTCTTTCTCAGCAAGTCAGCTTCCTTCAGAGTTGAATAAAATAGTGATAGAATCAAGAGATTCCAGGCAGGGAAATGGCATGAGCAAAGGCACAAAGTCAAGAGGCCACAGGGCATGTACAGGAAACAGATTGTTTAATTTGACTAAAACATAGGAAATTAATGGGAACTATATTGAAAAAGGTATTGTGGGGCCAGATATTATAGAGTCCTGAATGTGAAACTAAGAAACTTGGACTTAATTCTATAGACTATTCAGAACCATGGGTGTATTATTTTAGCCAGAGCAGTGATAGGACAAGCAAAGGATGATAAGAAGATAAATCCGGCCAGTCAGTAGTGTGAAGTGGAGGATGGAGTGCCTGGAGGTGGCCTGAACTAGGAGGAGCCCACAAGAATAGCTCAAGCAAGTCTGAAGTAGGATAGAAGAAGACAGAAGGACAAGAAAAGTGTAAATACAAGAGCTAGTGCAGAGATAAAACTAACAGGATTTGTCCACTGATTGGGTGGGTAGGTTGGGGAGGGGGTCCGTGAGGCATCAGAATGAATCAGAGATGTCACGAACGCAGATTGGAAACGTAGGGAGGGATACGGGGAACAATATTTTTGAACATATTCTCTATGCCAGGCACAGTATAACAGTATAGCATTTCACTTCCGTAACATATCAGCGAAAAAGAATTTATCATTCCATTCTAACAAATGAGGAAACTAAGGCTGGGGAAAGAGTTTAAGAAATGTTTACATGATTAAACATTTAGCGAATGCAAAAGCCAGAATTTTAACTAGGTATTCCTAATTTCAAAGCTCATGCTTTATCCACTTTACCTTTAGGAGGCAAGGAGACTAATTTGTTTTTTTCTTCACTGATTTTCCTCCTCTGCTCAAAAGTACTCAGTGGTTCTATACTGCCCTAGAGAAGAGTCCAACCACTAATGCGTGGCATGCAAGGGCATCCAACCTCTGACTTCCACTTGCTTTTCCAGCCTTATCTTCCATTACAATCATTTGATGTCCTACTGCATCTTCCTAATGATAATTATTATTTGGAATTCCCTAAGCACACCAAATGCTTTCTTGTCTCTCTCTGTTTCTTGCGTATATGGCTTCTTTTCCTGAATGCATTTTCCCAATTCCTCTTTCTGTGGAAATTAAACCTATCCAATCCTCCATCAGTCTTTTTCTGATTTTTCATTTTTATTCACTCTATACTCCCAAGTACTTTATTTGTGGTTAGTTTAGTAACATATCATTTACACTGTCTTCCTGACAGAGCTGTAAGACCCTTATGGGCAAGGATTGGTTTTATTGGCCTTCATATTCTATGCAGAATGTCTTATAAGACCATATGCTTATAGGAAATGAGAGACAGGCAAGAAAAATAAAGAGAAATAAAAGAAAAATGATACAGAAAAATAGAAAGTAATTTGAAGGTTATACACTTAGCAAAGTATACTTTATACTTATTAAATAATTATATTTATTAAGTTTGAGAAATAGCCTTTATGAAGGAAGTCTACTGTAACTTGAATGTTTTATTCTAGAGAAGAAAAGGCTAATGATTGACTTAATTATTGTCTTAAAATTAATTTAAAAAATTTAGATATGCAATTAAGACTAGCTGTTTTTCATGGTCAAGAAAGAGAATTTTAATAATTGAAAATGGATATAGAGTAGAATGTATTCCAGTTTGACTTATGGAAAGCTTGGCCAACATTTTGGAACTGAAAAACTCCTCAGTGGTCTTCTAGAACAATACTACAGTAAGGAATAAAACCACAACATGAAACAAAATACAAATTTCACAAATATCCCTAGAAATCTTTTTGAGAATTGGTAACAATCTATTCTAAGAGATTCTTTTTCCCTCTGTGATTCACAACACATCATGTTTAATTTATTTGCTGGTGTGTCTTTCTACCTCACTAGGGGCAGGGGTGGGGTATCACTAATCTTTGTTTTCTCACAGCTTAGCACAATGCCTGGCACATGGTAAGCATGTAGTCAATGTTTGCTGAGTGAAACTGTATGTACAATGGACAGCCATGATGCAGACTAAGGGGATCCCCATGCTGATATTTACTCAGAGCTGCATTAAGCATCTTGGAAAGTCTGGTAAAATTTAAGCTTTCTTTAGCCAGTGCTACAAAGAATACATCAATACTACCAAGTTTTCATTTACTGAGCACAGTACTTATCTCTAAAGAGGAGACAGGTGTATACAACATGAATCCAGCCTTTCTGGGGAGACATAACCCAGTCTGGGAAGATATGACCAAAATCCAAGGAATAAAAGCAAGACTATATATAATCGTAGTTATACCTTTATTTTTATTTATTTATTTTTATTATACTTTAAGTTCTGGGATACATGCACAGAACGTGCAGGTTTGTTACATAGGTATACATGTGCCAGGGTGGTTTGCTGCACCCATCAACCCGTCATCTACATTAGGTGTTTCTCCTAATGCTATCCCTCCCCTAGCCCCCCAGTCCTCAACAGGCCCCACTGTGTGATGTTCCCCTCCCTGTGTCCATGTGTTCTCATTTTTCAACTCCCACTTGTAAGTGAGAACATGTGGTGTTTGGTTTTCTGTTTCTGTGTTAGTTTGCTGAGAATGATTGTTTCCAGCTTCATCCATGTCCCTGCAAAGGACATGAACTCATCCTTTTTTATGGTTGCATAGTATTCCATGGTATATATGTTTTCTTTTATCCAGTCTATCATTGATGGGCCTTTGGGTTGGTTCCAAGTCTTTGCTATTGTGAATAGTGCTGCAATAAACATGCGTGTGCATGTGTCTTTATAGTAGAGTGATTTATAATCCTTTGGGTATATACCCAGTAATGAGATTGCTGGGTCAAATGGTATTTCTGGTTCTAGATCCTTGAGGAATCACCACACTGTCTTCCACAATGGTTGAACTCATTTACACTCCCACCAACACTGTAAAAGAATTCCTATTTCTCCACATCCTCCCCAGCATCTGTTGTTTCCTGACTTTTTAATGATCGCCATTCTAAACTGGCGTGAGATGGTATCTCATTGTGGTTTTGATTTGGATTTCTCTAATGATCAGTGATGATGAGCTTTTTTGCATATGTTTTTTGGCCTCATAAATGTCTCCTTTGAGAAAACCTGACAAAAGCAATGGGGAAAGGATTCCCTATTTAATAAATGGTGCTGGGAAAACTGGCTAGCCATATGCAGAAAACTGAAACTGGACCCCTTCCTTATAACTTATACAAAAAATAACTCAAGATGGATTAAAGACTTAAACATAAGACCAAAAACCAATGGCAACAAAAGCCAAAATTGACAAATGAGATCTAATTAAACTAAATAGCTTCTGCACAGCAAAAGAAACTATCATCAGAGTGAACAGGCAACATATAAAATGGGAGAAAATTTTTGCAATCTATCCATCTGAAAAAGGGCTAATAATATCCAGAATCTACAAGGAACTTAAACAAATTTACAAGAACAAAAAACATCAAAAAGTGGGCAAAAAATATTTTTATTTTTTAAAAACAGGGTCTCATTCTGACACCAAGGCTGGAGTTCAGTGGCATGTTCATAACTCACTCTAGCCTTAAACTCCCAGGTTCAAAGAATCCTCCCATTTCAGCCTCCTGAGTAGCTGGAAATACAGGTGTGCATTATCATATCTGACTTTTTCTTAAAAATTATTTTTTATAGGGATGGGAGTCTCACTATGTTGTCCAGGCTGATCTTGAACTGCTGGGCTCAAGCTAACCTCTCACCTCAGCCTCGCAAAGCACTGGGATTATAGCCATGAGCCATCACACCTGACAGTTCTACCTTTATTAATAAATCTGCTGGAAATGGAGTTTCTTTATGACAAACTATGCACCAAGCAGGAATAAAGGCATTCAGTTTCTGGACAACATCAAATTGTGTCAGCACATATCTTCTTTCTGTAGCCAACCTGCTGATATCACACAGGATTGTTATGTACACATGTTGACTGTTGCGTTATGATGTGAATGAGTCTTACCTTCGTAGACAATTCCCTTCTAACGATTTATATTTTAAGCTTTCATTAATGAAAAGCTTTGCCTTCTATTAAAAGAGCTTCATGAACTAGCAAAAAGGTATAGACATTTACATAAATGCATATCTACTTTTGTCTGGGTGTCTATTTATCTATCATCAATTTATATTTGTCTTGGTGGGTATTGGGGCTATTTGGGATTCCATCGATGGTCTTCCCCACTAGGGGTGGTCTTCCCCACCACCCTAGAACAGCACTCTTCTCTCTCATGGGGAACTTGGCTATTCCTGCTGAAGACATGACCAGTGAAGCTTCTTTGCTCTGTGTATTCATCACAACTCCATTCAGAGATTGCAATGATATTGTTTGAGCCCAAATATTCCAGCCTGCCCAAGCTTACCTGCCTTTTCTGCTTTTCCCTTTCTATTCTAAATGCATATCAGATATAACCAGTAACTCTCCAAATCCTAACCAAATTATTCCCTTCCTTTCTCTACTCTAAAATATACATTTTATATTGTCTAATACTCTTGACATTCTTTCAGTTCAGTGTACTTTTGCACCATAGCCCCACCTATTTGACACTGCACATTTATGTCCTTAGTATTAATTTCCACCTTGGACATTTACCCAATCACATGCAAATATTACCTAAAGGACATGGCTCTAACACCCAGGTGTTGAAGATCTGGGAAATAAGTTTTAACAAAGAAGTGTGTTGTCAATTAAAAATGTCCTGCCTTAATGGAGGAATTAATGCATAGTGCTAAGAGCTAATTGTGTGGTACACATGTTCAGTGTTTCCAGGATGCAGGGAAGTGGGAGCTCAGTTAGGGTTAACATAATACCTGGAGGCTCTCCAGCTAAGCAATCTTCATGTGAGGTCTTTCAGGATGAGTATGAAGGAGTTCTATCAAATCATAGTCAACGTAGCATCATAGGTTTAATTGTTGTTGCCAATATTTCCTAAAACGTTGCTCCTCATTTGGAAATAATCTTCAGAGTAGGAGTTAGTACACTTGGATTCAGTGAAGTTTTGTCACTGGGAATGTGGGTAGATTGTCTTCCCATCTAGGATTCAATCAGGCATAAATTCAGAGTACACTTGAATTATGTCTTAAGTAGATATAATGAACACACCAATTATATTCTTTTTGTAAACTACATTAATACATATTTAGTATTCTTTTATTAAAGGCGTTTTTGGGAAAGGAAGTTCAGTCAACTGAGACTTTCTTTTTCAGAAAGCTCTGCTTTGCATAAAGCAGCTACATCATAAGGGAAAAAAAAAGATGGGAAGAAAAGCACTAGCCATGGTTTCGGAGAGAAATCGAGTGAGTGAAACTAAGGGCATGTGAAGAACAGTCAATATCCAGCAACAGCAGCAAAACAGTTTCAATTTTCTGGATTATTAATTCAAATTCACACGCACATGCCAGTTAAAATTAAAGGCCTCTTTTTACTGCACTAGTTTAAATTAAAGATTATATTCTGCTCCACAAGTCTGAGTTAAATAGCTTATTTTGCAGACCAAGCTCTCATTTTAAAGCTAATAAAGAAAAGACATAGCATGGACGTGCAAGCTCGAGACAGGAAGGGTCTAAATTACTACACCTGTTTCACTTGGGAGCTACTTTATTAGTGTTACAAAACTTGGCTTTCAATTTGGCACTCAGAAGCACATTTAGAACAAGGATTTCTTTGTTTTGACAGAGAAGCCGTGGTAAATGAATGACGTTTGAGCTAGGTGTGAAATGTGAAGGTACAAAATTAACTGGTAAGGTAATTACTGTTCTAATTCTGCATAAACAAGCGTTTTGAAAATCATTAATAGTTCAGGGAAATAATGTTAGTGATTAAATAAGGTGGCTTGCATCACTGAGCACAACTAAGCTCCTTTAATTACATTTGAAAGCAAGGGAAAGCAGCTAATTAAAATTAGCACAGGGTTCCTGAATGACCAGCACTGCATTGTTGCTCTAACCTGTATAATTGTGTGTTTATTAATATGTCTTCATTTTCTCTCTCGAGCATTTAACAAAATTATTTAAAATAACTAATAACCTTTAAGGAGTAAATGTGACTGAATCCAGTTATCAAAATGAATACTTCAGGCCTTGCTCGGGCCTGCCATCAATTCCCTTTTCTAGTGCCCATTAACACTGGTGAGAGCACCATGGTTAAAACCCAGTAAGGTGATGCCCTACTCATGGTGCAGTTGGAAGGTTGGCAACAAGGCAACCTTAGATGCTTAGAAGTTGTTTCCTTTATGGGGTTGTGCCTTGGCCCTTGTTGTTCCTTTAAGAGAAAAAGAAATGCACTTGTTCACTGTTTTCAGTGTCATTCATTCATTCATGTATGTATTTAATTCATTCATTTGTTCATGTTTGGCAAGCTTTTAGCACTGTTCCTGAAGTTACAGAGATGAAAAAGACATGGTCCCAGACCGGACCAGCTAGTTATTTTGTGGGGCCAAGTGCAAAGTAAAATGCAGGTTCTGTTGTGCAAAAGTTACTAAGAATTTCTTGACAGCCACAGCAGAGTGTTAAGCCAAGCATGGAAACCATTTGAGTGTGGGACTCTGTGCAACTGCACAAGTTTTGCACTCGAAACTCAACAAGCTTATGAAGTTGTAAGGATAATGTGCATGGAAACAATAATGAGAAAGTGTGATTCCTGTTCACAGTGATAGGGATATAGGCAGAAAAATGATTGCCCAAGTACCAGTCAGTGTTGTCATCTGTGCTGGATTGTACTGATGAGGGCGTTATTAGAGAATGAGTCAGTGCTTCTATTGAGTACCCAGACCACCATATGCAAGATCAGTAGTCAGTCCTCAAACATAAACTTCCCAAAGGTAGAAACCTCAGTTTATGTATTTAGGCTTAGAAATTCAATAAAATAATTCCAAAATGGGTTCACTGTTGAATAAATGCAATATAATTATCTATTGTAATATCAGCTAACATTTTTGAGTGTTTGTTATGTTCCAGGGCACTGCTCTGAGTACTATATAAGAATGATTTCATTTAATGTTCCAGCAACTCTATGAGGTAGATAAAATCATTATCCACATTTTACAGATGATCAATTTAGGGAAGATAATTTAAATGGCTTGCCCAAGAAATTAAGTGACAGAGATGGTATTTGAACTCAGATAGTCTGACTTGAGAACCTGTGTTTTTTTAAATCACTATGCTAAAAGATGACAGGGATGGCAAGGATGATTTATCTGGCTAAGTCCCCTTTTTCTGCATTTCAATTTGTGTGTATGGATAAACTTGAATCATTTGGGAATCTGAAATAGTTTTTACATCTCAATCAAATAATCTTGGACACATAAGATGCAGGAGAAAAAATGTCAATTATTTTTCAATTTAAAAATAATTATTGGTCTAGTGTTTGACTGGGGATTGATACATCAAGTAGAAATTTTATGTTAATATCTGTGTCACAAGTCTCCTCCCTCTGAGGTGGCCCAATGGACATAGCAACTACTATCTGGTCCAACAATTCTTGGAGAGACCAATGCTCCTCAAATTTCTTTTCCTACTGAAAAAGGTCTAAGCTCAGGCAATACCACCTCTGAGAGGGAGGCTGCAAAACATTTGAAAGGTTTTTTTGTGTGTTTTGGTTGCTCGACCCACCCTCACTCCCTCTCTTCCTTCCTCCTCCCTCCCCTCCCCTCCCTCCCTCTCCCTCTCTTCCTTCCTTCCTTCCTTCCTTCCTTCCTTCCTTCCTTCCTTTTGCTTTTTTTCCTTTAAAATTTTGTCAGATATAGGGGTTGAGCCAAATAATATAGCACTTAACAAATTTTATTTTGGAATAATTCCTCTTTTAACCACTCACACTTTGCTGCTTGTTTGTAGACTTGCCTGACAACTGGTCAGATGTATTGACTCAGTTGACCACACCAATTTTGATGCTTTTTGTCTGTGTGGTCACTGTTAACATGATGAATATTGATTTAATGGGGTAGATCAAAGGAGTTGAGGGTAACTGAGGCTGTTTAATCTGTCGCGATGCTTTGTTCTATTGTGGCTGAATTTCATTTCTTACTGGCAATTAAGATGTGGCTGTTTTCTTATATTAAAGTTGTATCATTTAATATTAGTCGTTTTATAGGCCGATGGGATTGAAAAACCCTGAACCTATATCATGTGTAACTTTCATTTTTATTTCCTATATTGTCCAAACTCACAGCAGCAGACAATAAAAATTCTGCACCCAGCATATTTAGAGGTCTTTGGCTATTTGCTCAGGTAAAAATTAAACATCAAAAGTTATAAAACTTTAAATAGGGGAGGGGCCATTAGGATGATAGATGTTTTTAAAATAAAATATTTGAAGGGTTCATTGATAATCTCAAAAATATAAGCCCTACTTTTGTTTCCTATCCTGTTTCTTAAATCTACTCCTCAGAGTCCCTTACTACTTTCATTCTTCATTTTATTTTACTAATTTTGCTGACTTCTTTACCAATAGTTGATCTGAGCATTAAGCTTCCACATCATTTCCATCAACATTTTTTTAATCTCTTGGATGTTGATTGTTTCTCTATAGTTTTTCTGAAAATGTACTTTCAAAATACTCAGTACCTTCCTGATTGTTAATTTCAGTGTTTTCACTTACTCTTCTTCTCTGCATCATTTGACAGTTGGACATTCTCCCTTTTCTTAAAATACCTTACACCATGGCTTCCACAGTACTTCTGTACTCTGGTCTGTCTCCTACCTCTCTGACTTACTCACCTCTATCATGTTCATGGTCTTATGGACTGCATCATCTTTTCCAATTGCTCAAATACAAACCATGTCTTAAAGCTTAGCTTCTGCACATCTTTTTTTTGCACTTTGTATTAACTATCTTAACCACACTGACAGTTTCAAGTGTGATTTTTAGGGTGATAGCCTTTCCTTTATATCACTTATCACAGTTTGTCATTGTTAATGTGATTAGTGAGTTCTCAGTAGATTCTTTGCTACATGAGTACAACATTTTAGGCCAGATTTTCACCAGCATCTAGCACAGTGGTTGGAATGGAGAAAGCACTCAATAAATATTTGTTAAATGAATGAAGGAATGAATGAACATCTTCTGTACTTCTAACTTGTTATTTATCCTGTGCCCTTGTCCTGGGTCTTCAGCTGCCCTCAGATGCATATACTTTAAGTCTGCTGTCACCTGAAACTCAACATGTCCAAAAGCAAACTATCATTATCCCCCAAACCAGGTCTGTGTCCAGCTTCTGAGTTTGTCACTGACCCTATCTTTTACCCAGCTAGCTATAGAGATTTCGAATCATGAAGTCACTCTTAATCTCTTTCTGTCTGGCAATGCTTCATCTCATTTAATTCTCATAATATACTAGTGCCTTAAATGCTTCATCTCATTTAATTCTTCTAACGTACCTATTAATGTACCTATGCTGTAGTTGTAGATGTATACATGTACACACAAATAGAAACACACACACAATAGTATTTCCCTTTTAGATTTAAAAAAACTGAGGCATAAATTAAATTCACATGACTACTAAGTAGTACAGCCAGCACTTAATGCAGGCTTGACACATGGTAGGTCTTTAGTAAATGGGTGTTTTTTTCTTTTTGCTGATTATAAACATTTTCTCTTATGACCCAGTCAAGATTTTCTGAATACCTAAGTATTTTATTCTGTTTGTCTTAAAACTACTCTATTTTATATGGAATAAGAGTACAACTTTCTTTCCTCTAATTAAACTAACAAAAAATATTGAGCATTCCCTATGTGGCAAGCACCGTGTTAAGCCTTGACAACACAAAGATAAATAAGACATGATTTCACAAAGCCTAAGTATCTCTGAGGGGGAAATGAAGAGAACCAACGGACTATAACACAATGAGGGAAGTGCTCATGACATGGTAGTGTTTAGGGAAGACAAAGGGGAGCAATATTATTTCTCTCTGGGAAGGTGGTGATCAGACATCTTCATAGAGAAGGAAGCTTTTGATTTGTACATTTAAGAATAAGATTTTATTAGATAAAGAATAGAAGGAATAACATTCCAGGAAAAGGAAGCATCATGAGCAAAGGCTCAGGAGTATGAAGAGGGTGTATGTTTAGGAATTAGCAAGTAGCATAGGATGACTAGAGCTTGAGTGAGGCAGGGGTGAGAAACTCCCTCTTGTTCGTCTCAGGTTTCTCCCATAACAACAAGCAAGGTTCTTATGTATAATAGAATGTTCAGTAAATGTTCCAGGGTCCAATAACTGTTTAAACTTTTAGTTTATTTTGACTCATAAAGGAAACTTGAGCTAAATGTCAGAGAATGATAATGAGCTTTTACCCATGTTCTCAGGACCTAAAATCAACAGAAGTAAGTCCAAGGAAATCAAGCAGAAAGGGCCTTCAGAAATCAAGCTGTTTATTGTGCCTTTTCCCTTCTCTCCCATGATATTCTGGAAAGTTGATAGATTTAAGGGAGTATCATAAAAGTGGTGAAGAGAGATGCTTGGTGCTCTTCTCCAGTCATTTTGGGAAGGACAGTGAAATGAGTTAGAGAATGAAAGTGAATGCAATCAGCAGCTACATTTTCTGAATTCAGCATCAGTCCTGCTCTCAAACAGGCTTCTAGAAGGAAAAAAAAAAAACATTTAGGAGGACTTGAAGGAAAACAGGTCTGGGACCAATGGAGACGGGAAAGTCCGTTAAGCACAGGAAAAGGACTACACATGATATCAAGATGCCGTTTTTAAAAAAAAGTCTCTTGTCTAGACTGTAAGTTTCCTGAAGACAGAGACTATGGCTAATTTGTTATCATTATATCTACAATGCCTGTTATGGAAGCTGACATAAAGTAAATATTTGATAAAGAAATGAAAGTAGGGTAGTGATGAGAAATAAAATTGATGGGGTATTGCTGATCTTAAATGTCAGGTGAAGTGTTTCCATACTCCAGTAAGCAATGATTTTCGATGGAGGTAGTGGGAGTGGTAAAGAGTAACAAGTGAAAAGCAGCATTTTGGAGAGATTATTACACCATCTGTGTGCAGGAGGAGTAGGAAGAGAGAAAGAATATACCTGTGGAATAATGTGAACCTGGAATAGAGTGGTAGCAATGGGATCAGAAGGGAAGTGACGGATACAAAAGGTGTAATAAAGGAAGAACTGTCTGAACTTGAAGATATATTTTATATGGAAAGAGAAAGAAAGTAAGATAGTCCAAGATAAATAATAGGATTTGGAGTTACTTCAACTGGAAGACAATATGGCCAATGGGATCAAATGGGGAAAGACAGTTCTGAGCTCCTGTGGAGGCTGTATTCATCCACATCTTGAGCCAAGGAGCCCGTGGCCAAATGGCAAAGCAAAGGGAATAATGAGACAATCATGTAACCTTATCAAATCAGAATTAATGAAGCAAAAAAAAAAAAAAGATAAAAGAGATTTAGCCAACAGAACCCGTATCTAGGTTTTCAAAATCAGGAAGAAACCCAAGATGATATTAGAGTAAAGAAGGAAGTGGGATTCAGGAGTGTACAGATAACAAATAGCTAACATTTTTTGAGAGTTACTATGTAGCAGGCACTACGCCATTTTGTCTTTACAGATATTATGTCTTTTAACCCCAATGGTATAATTTCAGTTTTACAGATGAGCAAACAAGGCAAAGAAAGGTTAAATTACTTGCCCAAGGTCACACAGTTAGTTCAATGCCAGAACCTGTATTCATAATCACTCTTCCACATTGCTGTGTAAGTGTATCAATCAGAGCAGTTCATACCTGGAAAGTCAGGTCATCAACAGAAAGGTGAAAACTCAAGTGACTCTCAAGTGACCCTTTCTCTAGCAGAGCCTGACTCACTGGCTACCTCTGCTAGATCAATCAACCCCCTTCCAGATGCTACCCTAACAGTAAAAGAAAAGAGATAAAAAGCTTTCAAGCCAGAATGGATTTTTTAAGTCCCTATGAATTTTGAAAAATATGAAGGTTACTGATAAAAGAACACAGGACATATGGAGTATACTAACAGAGACTCTCAAATACGGAGCTATAATTTACTTCTTAAATAGCATATCAATTTCCTAAGATTTTATATTTCACAATTGAACTGCTTTCTAGTGTTCTACTATCTTCTATGCAAGCCTATATATGATTCCATCTATTTTTACTGTTTAAAATGTATATATATGTAAATTATTACTCATTGGATCCTTTTGCATCTGAGATATAAACGCTGAATCAATGTGGGAAACATCAAGTGTCTGTTTTAACCTGACTTGATTATACCTAAATATAAAATATAAATTAGCATTTTATTCTTGGTTGTATTTATTGTTGTATTATATCATGCATTAATTAAAAATATATGTGTTTTAAAAACACCTAATTTACAATTCATCTGTCTACACCACCATAAGGTCAAAATTTGTAAAGATTGAAAGATTTACACTAAATTTTTTAACAGAATGTAATATATCCTTATTGATTATGTTTGAGATTTATTATAGATTTTAGCTCAGTATTAAAGGTTTACAAAATAGAAAATAACCAGACTCCAAGATGCCTGTGTTTTGTAATGTTGCCAAACATCATTTTTCCAGTCTATTGATGTGATTGACATGTAGGTATGATTCAGGGGCGAAACTATTATTAATAGGAAGAAAAGTTATGACTATTGAATCATGACACTTTGCTGTTTTAAGTAATGTGCTGGCTCTGTGTTCTCAAAGAGAACATCGTTGAAATGGAGAACAGGTTAAACACGCTGCACCTTTTAAAAAAATCAAAACACTAATGGAATGAGCCCTTGAGATTTAAAATAAAATAAGTACTCAGGGGTGGAAAGTGTCAGGATGGCTACCACACCAAATCAAACTGTTCCCAGATTCTCACTTCTACCCCTTCCTTACCACCCCCATCTCTGGTTCCCGGAAAGTGAACCTTCCCCAATTATCATACAAGTGAAAATTATGTTCACACGACTGACCATGAATTATCAACGAAATTTCACTTAGTGAAATATGACTTACCTACAAAATTTGAGACACAGAACTCTGAAATGCAATAAAAGACACTAGTGGGAGATATACTATAAATTATTATATTTGTTCATTTCATTTATTGCTCTTAGAAAAATATTCAAACTCCATATTCTGGCTTGCTAGGTCTCCAAAGTTTGCTACTCTTTTTAACATCGTCTTTTTATTTGTTCATTCAAAAAATATTTACGGATACTTAATAGGTATCAGAAAATATTCTAAGTTCTAAATATATAGTAAGATCTTATATTTGAGACCACCCTTTTTAAGGAAGAATTGAAACAATAACATAATTAAACACTGAATTAAGACAGACTGGGTACAGTGGTTCACACCTGTAATCCCAGCACTTTGGGAGGCTGGGGAGGGAAGATCACCTGAGCCCAGGAGTTCAAGGCCAGCCTGGACAACATAGTGAGATCTTGTTTCTAAAAAAAAAAAATTTTAATTACCTGGATGTGGTAGTGCTCACCTATAGTCCCAGCTATTGGGGAGGCTGAGGGAGAAGGATTGCTTGAGCCCAGAAGTTTGAGGCTGCAGTGAGCCATGATTGCACCATTATACTCCAACCTGGGTGACAGAGCGAGACATGTCTCTGAAACAAATAAAACGCATTAAGATAATTTTATAATGAAGTGTTTCTGTAATAGATAATTTGAAAAACTTGAAAAGATTCAATTTAAGAAATGCTAAAAATGAGTTGTAAAATCAGGTGTAAGCAAAAAAAAAAAAATCAGGTGTAAGCAAGAAACCTAAAAAAATTTTTGGAAAAATACTGTAAAGATCTGCATTCAGATTACTCAAAATTATCTCTAAGTTCTTTCTCTACTCCAGAAAAAGCTAAACTGAAAGTTGCTGGTGGTGTATTACACAATAAAGAAAAAACAAAATCTAATGCAGGATTCATTCTCAAAAAGTTTTATCTCCACATCAATTAAGTGATAAAGGAATATATATTTAGAGAATAAGGTAAAATAAGAGTAAGTTGAAATAAAATGTTTAGGGTTTTTAAAATCACATTTTATGTTTTCTTGCTTAAATGTCATTTAAAATTAACTGATCAAATACAGAACGCAAATTTATTTGATAATGAGCTTCTACTTATTATCTTCTACTTATTACAGGAAGCATGACAAAAATCAGACAAGTTAATGTCATGGAGGCGACATGGGGGTGGGTCAGGGAGCAGCATTCACTCTGGTGATAAATGAAAGCCTTTTCTGGCACTGCCCTCTGGAACATGAGTGGCTCTTTCAGTTGCTTTAACAGGTGGTGCTCTCTCTCCTGCCCCTGAATCTCCACACATGTTATTTTCCCTGGATTACTTGAATGGCCTTCCACTCTTCTTCCTTTCCCTTGGCTGGTGCCTATGTCACAGTAGGTCAAGCCGAGATGTCTTACTCTCCTCGAAGCCTTTGGGGTCCCTTGTGTGTAGTTCCTCTAATATGTCTTACACTGAGTTATAACTTCCTGCTTACTCATCTGGGTTCCCTGGCACACAATACTTTGTGAGGACCAGGGTCCTGGTGTACTTTATTCCCTCTTGCATTCCCAGCACCTAACATACTGTTTGGCATAAAATGCCCACCAAAGACGTATTTATTAAAAGAATGCATGTATCATAACAAATGAGGACATTTGAGATGAAAGGAGAAGACAGACCTAATTAAGTGAATAGCATGGGCAAGCACTTTTTCTGAACTTGCAGTAGCATTTAGTAACCTCCACTTTTGTGTAACATAAAGGAAGAAACAACTAATGCTTTGGAAGGAACCACTGAGCAACATGTTTCAGCCTTATAGTGATGGAGATACACTAAGTACATTATGTATGCATGATTTGGATTTTTTGCTAAAGTGAGGTCAACAGTGGCCAAGGGGCTGGTAGTAGAGATGTGGCAGTGGGGTAGATATTAGTTGTGATGAGGAGAAAAGCTCTTATCCCGACGGTTTTTAACCATGGTTACTAGAAGAAAGCGTGGTGAGCTTGTTACTAACTTGTCCTTTTAAGGCAATATAAAAAATGTAAGATTCATTAAAGTTAAAAATCATGTAAGAAGAGAAAAATGTATATGCACCAACAAGCCATTTTAGGCAAGGTAGGCTATTTAGTTATTCTACAATGCAGGTTATGAAGTGCCGAAATTTAAGGTTTTAATTTTTTAACTTGGACTAGCTCTTGTCAGCTGACCTACCTATGTAAACTGCAGACATAGTGAAAGAATGTCCAGGACTCAATAATAATTTGACTTGCTGGGAAGAGAGGTACAAAAAGTTGGAATATATATATATATATATATATGCTCATATGGGGAAAACATAAAATAGGAAGAAAAGGTTTTTAAAACCACACTGGAAAAGTATTCATTATACATTAGAATTTCGTTTAAAGTGGAGCCACTAGGAACTTCTATCTGAGGGGATTCATTTACTGAAGTACTAATGCAAACTCAGAAGAAGCCATCTCATCTCTAAGAGCACTTCTCAGCATGGGTCCCCAAGGGAAGCATTCTATCAAGCCTCCAATGTGTTATCTACAATTCACTTGCATGCCCCTTGCCTTGTGCCCCAGAAGCATCTGTAGAACACAAGTGAAAGCCAGTCTTCTCTTTCATCTGCTAGCACCACATAAAACTGGGTGTTTCGAAACCAGCAAGATGCCCTGTGATGTTATACATGTATGCTAAAAGTGGATGTTTTCTTGCTGTGATGTTCTTAATTTGGTTTACAGACAGTTTATAAGGCCTTTTGTCAGTAGACATGACCACAAAAGCGGATATTTTTAAGGCTTCTGAAGTACTGTTCTTTTTTTTTTAAAAAAAAAGAAAACCCACAGGCTCATATTTTGTATTATTTGGAGCTACAATTTGGCAGGATTTGAGATATGTAAGTTTCTTTTCCCCAAGATTTAAGAAGAAAGGACTTAGAGAAAGTACTCTCAGCTGGAATAGGGAGGGATACAGGGAAGATCAGGTACCTTTTTAATGTGTCTCTTTTCCCACTAAAGCCCTGATGTTAGAGGACATTGACTAGTGACAAACAGTGCAATTTTCTTTGTATGTGAACTAGAGCATTTCAGCTAAAAGCTTAAAGGAGCTTACAGGTAAGATGTCTCGGCAAGAGTTTCTCCCCTGAAAGAATACAACTTAATAAATGTGCAGTGGCTCCATTTGGACCTCTACCTGTCTGGAAATACAAAATCAGTCTGTCTGCTGCCTTAAACTCGTGTCTCATGCACACATGAGCTGTCCCCCTCTGAGGTTTACTGGAGTGTATTTCATTAGAAACTCTTCGTGGCATCGTGAACCTGATTGTAATGAATGGGCTGAACTCTGAAAGCACTGGGCACTGACCTCCCATCTGCTGATATCCTAAATCAGGCCATTAGAGGATTCCACAAGAAAGCATGCTGTTTATAGGTTAATTTATCTCTCATTTGGTTCAACTAGATGTGTGCTTATAAAGGTCCTCTAATTGAATCTTATAGATGCCACAGAGATCTTTCCATTTTAAGGAAGCCTTTGGAAATAAATACAGTCAGTTCTCAGTTATCTATGGTAATGGAGACTGGCTAGCATGGATGCACATAATATGGAGGTGGTCTCCTATCCTCATTTGTGTGATTAATTTTAAACCTACATCCCCATCCAATATTGAACCAGAACTGCTACAATGGCTAAACCTGGTGACTTTCTCATTTATTTTGGTTGATAACTTTCCCATCAAAATGCTATAAACAAGCAAAGGAGGCCCAGTGCCTGAATACTATATGTATCTCTTTAAAACACAAAGGCGTGTAGATACTGATGGAGTCAGATGTAGAAATTCACTTGATTAATGGCATAGTACCATTAGAAAAGTCAGGCATTACTAACTGTCCACAGCATATGTATACATTATAGTAGCCTGAGATCCAGTAATAATCACAAGGGCACTGTCTATTCATTTAGTGCTCACTCTGTGCCAAGTACTAGGCTAAATATTGGTATTTAATTGCTTAAAGGAGGTTTGGAGCAACTGTTACCTTTATTTTGTAGATGAGGAAACTGAGGCTTAACAGATTAAATGTTCACCTTGCATGCAGTACTAGTGAGAATCTGGTAGGATTGGAAGCCAGGCCTGTTCAACTTCCAGGCTCTTCTCCTCTGACCCCAGAATTGACTTCCCACCTTTTCTCTCCCCAGCATGTGAGGCTGTCAGGAGTCATCCACATGATGCCCCATGGCACGTGTTAGTTTGATATCCTCTTGCTGCACAACATCTTCACTAGCCACACCTTGATTCAACATCTTATAAAAGTTGTTTAACCCTCATCTGCAAGTTCCTGGTACTGAAATATCATGAAAAAGTGTTGGTGCATGGGATGGCTCCTCTTCACTCAAAACTGATCATCTATCCCCTAGTACCTGGAAAATCATTTTTATTTTGATGCGTTTTTGAATTCTTTATGTGCTTTTGCCCCTTTTGCCAGAGCTAATATACAAATGCTTCATTTTTTCCTATTTAAAAAAAATGTTTCAACTACATGGAACACTCATGCCAATGTTTTACTAAACTATTGTCATAAATGAAGAGCTTACTAATCACCTAGTGGAATGCCGACTCTTTGGCATGATGCTATCCTTGTACACCTAGCAGCAGTCAAGTCCTAAATATTTGAAGGTGTATGCTTCTAGTACTTAGTTAATTCATTTATCACCTACCTTTAAGGGATAATTGTGGGTGCATAATTTTAGCAACATCATTATGCCTGTTGATATAATCCAGAGCCGCCACAGTGGTGCAACCCCTGATTATATGTTCAATTAACTGCCACATGTTGTCAGCATCTCTCATCCACCAGGTTTTCTTCTGTTGGATACTTGTAGTAATTTATAGCAAAAATAGTCCTGCTAGGAATTGTCACAACAACCCCATGGCCTCACAAGTTCAGAGGCACAAGTGACACATAGCTTCGTTTTCTGGTCTGCACTTCGGGTAAAGACGGTCCAGGCTTGCAGTCAAACTACCTGATTTCTGGTATGGGTTCTATGTGATTTTGGGCAAGTTGTTAACTTTTCCCAGGAACTGTTTCATTTGGACATGAAATGAATGTGAAAGTGTGTGGCTTGCCTAACCTCCCATGATTATTGTGAGTTTCAGTTGGAATAATATATTTGAATGCACTCTAAAACTTGTAAGGCAGAGGCAAAATGTGACATGTATTTTCCTGATGTTATATTCATACACACTAAGAAACATTTTCACTTTCCATCTTATGTTTGTGCAGTTAAACAATTTTTATCCATATTTTAATGGTAGAAAATAGCTGTTATTTTCACTTTTTTTTACTATATGTAAATTCACTGAAGTCAGAGACAAAAATCTCAGACCTCTTTGTTTCCTCTCTGAAACCTAGACCTGGGGAAGTGCTTTAACTTAAAATGCCTTGACTCAATGTGTTTGAGGTTGTTTGGTTTGAGGAATATACATTGTTGACATTAACTACACCCTTTCTATGGTCTTTATGAATTAGGCTTGTGAAATTAGAACTTTCTGGTGTTCTACAGTGTTTTGTCATGGAATGACCTTTAGTCTAAACAGGGTCATTTTAGAAGAATAAATTATAACTTGCACCCAAGACCCATGAAGGCCTCTGTTTTGATAGCATCATCCTCATCTCCAGAATAGATCTGACCCACATTTTCCATTTTGCTAATGTATTCATTTGGTTTATATCTGTTTTTTTTTTGAATGAAAACATAAGTGCAAAATATGAAGCTAATATCCATGTATCCTGCAGTCCAAGGGGAAGAGAACTATGAAGGAATAGGAATGCAGCTGGTTTATAAGGTGCCTTATGGGAATTAACAAAAGGCATCCTCTGTGGGTGAACAAATTAGGGAAAGATGCCTCCTCTGTGAGGTAACAATCCCATGCCAGGGCATTTAACTTGGAGAGTGGAATCTGGGCTTATTTCAGCTCCCATTCACTGCTTTTGATGGTGCCTTTGTGCAAGGTACAAATGCATGGTGACATGATAAGACGGGACTATTTTTTTCCTAATGGGAAAACAAAACCCTCAAGCTCATGCAAACATATACTCATTACCCAAATCCCAGCACCAGATGGGTCTGTGGAATGGCTACAGGCAACACCTTGTCCTTTCTTTTCCACTTATCTCCTACCCCACCATGGATTTTCTCTTGCTTTTTTTTTTTTTTGATATATTTTTCTTTATCCCCAATTCACCTTAGTTAGGTTTTATCTGTGCAGGACTATGGATAAGAAAAGGAGGAGGCTGAGTGGACCTTGTCATGGGCCCATCATTCTCCAGGGGAGATGGCTCTTCCTATACAGAGTCAAGGACCTCTGGAAACACAATATTCAGAGTTAATATATTCCACAAATACTTATCATGTCCCTACAATGTACCAGGTTTCAGTGGTACAGTAGTGGCCAATTGCATAAGCTATTTGCTCTGCTTGGCTACTTCCCCTGACCTGTCCAACTCCCCCTCCTTATCCTTCAGATCTCAGATCTCAGTTGAAATGTCCCTTTCTTATCCAGACTCCTATAAGTTTCTGTGGTCTTCTACACTCTGTCTTTCAAAACATTCTCCACTTTTGTGATTACTAGTGTAATGGCATTCTTCCCTACGAGACTCCTGTCATATGAGGTTAGGAACCATGACTGCTATGGCTCTGGGGCCTAGTTGAGTACCTGGCATATAGTAGACCCTCAATAAGTACTGGATAAATGAATGGATGAATGAATGAAAGAATAATGACTACAAAACATAGAACCCAATTAATTCACCCTTTGATAAACCTTTGTGAAAATGCTATTATGCATTTGAATGGGAGGTACATATCCATTCTTGAAATCTAATGAGCTTTGAAATTACTAAAGTTTCCTGCCTAGAGTTTTCCCTATAATCTTTGCATAAAAGATCTTTTTAAACAAAAGCATGTTAAATCAGAATATCAGAAAAAAATGTCTTTTCATCAGTTTTAACAATAGCATGGCCATCTTATCTGACAAAAAGAGAACCTCAGAATTTAGTCCAGGTGATTTATATGATTAATTGTGGCCTGCTGCTGCAATATGGCAATAGTGATAAATAACAATGTGTTGGGATATTTTAATTGTAAAACAGCCGTTTCTCTGGCCTTTGATTGATCATGGTCACCGTAATCATGACTGAAACCTTTCATTAACCTTTTTATATTTAATTTCTTCTTTTGAATTAACATCATTATAAATCCTATTCCCATGAACAAAACAACACGCATCCTTTCAAGAAGCACCTAAGCTTCGGCATTGTGTGGCTGCCGAACAAGAAGTGGAAACTAACCTTTTTCCCAAGCAAATTTGAAAAAGAAAGGGTTTCTAAAAGCTTGTGCTTCTTGTCTTCCCTCCTGGGGAGGTCTCATCATGATGTGGGGACATCCAGTGAGCATAATGTTCTAAAGACCCATAAAACATTATTTGACATGAAAATTTTGCCTCGCCTATGAGCTGGTGCTAATGAATTACATATGATGCAAGAAGCAGCATGGCTGAAATATTTTTATTAATACTAATAATATTTTTTGCTTATACAGCAACTTTCATTGCAGAAAACTGAGTTGGAAAGGAAGCTTTAAAGACCTACTTGGGGTAAAATTACTGGCTCATAACTTTTTAGACTTGCGCTGCCCTTCCACCATGCTAGGGGCAGGGGGCTCGTCATGCAGATAATTTGGTTCACCTAGAGGAATTTCAGTAACCAAAGGTTCCTAGCCTTAGGGATTCCACAGGAAAATAAAGTGAAAATATTTTTTTAAAGGGGTATCATATGTAATCTCCACAACATCACCGTGAAATGGGTGTTATATTTGTTTTATAGACTAGGTGACTAAGGCACAGAGAGATTGAGCAACTTTCCCCACTGGCCCACATCCCTCTTTGGAATGGAACCCCCTGTGATTCCTTTGGGCTCTGGCCTGACGAGGACAGGATAGCTTGGACCACTGTTGGGGCATGCTGCTAATAGTCTGTGCTGTGTTTTGACACTTAATGTAAAATCCTCCACGTTCTATTTCTTTGGTACATGTACTTCTTTCAGTTTCCCAACCAGATTGCAATCTCCATGAGGAGAAGAATTTGAGTTTAGGTTTATAAAGTGTGTCTTTTATTTTTAGAATTAAAACCCAGGACATATACTTCAGTCAGGGCACAAGTTGTATCTTTGTTTTGGCTGCTATAACAGAATATCATAGGCTGGGTGGCTTAAACAACAGAAACTTATTTATCACAGTTCAGAAGGCCGGGAAGTCTGAGATCAGGGTAATAGCATGGTTGCGTTCTGGTGAGATCCCTCTTCCTGGTTTGCGAATAGCTGCTCTCTCAATTTGTCCTTGCCTGGCAGAGAGGGATAAAGATAATCTCTCTTGTGTCTCTTTTTGTAAAGGCATTAATCCCATTAACGAGGGCTTCACTCTCACGACCTAATTACCTTCTGAAGTTCCCACCTCCAAACAGTATGACACTGGGGATTAGGGGTTCAACATACAAATTTGGAGGAACACAAACATTCAGCCCATAGCAAGTTGATTTCTCATGGGGACAACGAGAAAGGATTTGGAAACCAGGGCCATTCTAGTAAACCCAGGACATAAGTGGTCATAACGATTGCATTTTCTTTTATAGAAAAGACCAAAAGGAGACTAGTCTGCTTTCATTTCTAAGTTAAGCTTATAAGGTATGTGCATTTTAGTAGCAAATTGACATCTGGTACTCTGTATGACACATTCAAAATGTCAGTATTTTTACTCTTTATGGGCTAATCATGCTCTAGGGACTTCATTTAAACTAATACACAATCCAGAATGTAGAATTTATTTATTTTCACTAAAAATACGCCTTTTTAAGTTATATCTCTTTGAAATGTTTATTTACTTTTGAGACAAGGCATCCAGGAAACCAAATAAGCATTCTGGGAATTTTAGAGACCATGGAATGCAATGTCCATGAAGGCAAGGAATTAGTCTCAGCCCATTAACCTATAGAAAATATTTTCCTGGTAGATTGCATTCTTGGGCCCACTATACAGATCCTAACTCTCCAATGGATAGGTCTGAAGAGATATAAACTCTTTATTACCCAGTCTTCCCCTTATTATATTTTTATCACAAATTTGCACAATATGACCTTGGTCATTTTACCATCTCATTTCTTACTTTCTCTTCTTAAACTGTTTCTCTGACAATATTATAAGTAGTTGCCGTGTGCTTTATATGGCCTGATAACATTTGGAATGCACTTTAATCTCATCAGCAGCACAACACAAATCGTCTTTTAGGTGGATTAATTCTGAGACAGGGACTTACCAATGGTAAGTCATCTCCATTTTCATTGATTCTGCTACCTTCAATTTTAAAAGGTAACATTCCAGGTGGGTCAACAGAATGGTGCCAAAGAGGAAAAGAGCAGGTCTAGGATCCACACACTTGAATTTGGCAACTGGGTTCTGCTCATTTCTTTTTTCTTTCTTTCTTTCTGTTTTTTTTTGTTGTTGTTGTTGTTTGTTTTTTGTTTTTTTTTTTTGAGACAGAGTCTTGCTCTGTTGCCAGGCTGGAGTGCAGTGGCATGATCTCAGCTCACTGCAATCTCCGCCTCCCAGTTCAAGCGATTCTCCTGCCTTAGCCTCCCGAGTAGCTGGGACTACAGTCTCCCACCACCACGCCCAGCTAATTTTTGTATTTTTAGTAGAGTTGAGGTTTCACCATGTTGGCCAGGATGGTCTCGATCTCTTGACCTCGTGATCTGCCCGCCTCGGCCTCCCAAAGTGCTGGGATTACAGGCGTAAGCCACTGCGCCTGGCCTCTGCTCATTTCTTAGCTTGACCTTGGGCAGCTAACTTATTGGCTTTGAATCTCAGTTTTCTTATAATAATGATTATCTTATAAGACCAAAGAAAATAATGAATGTAAAAGTTCCCTGATAACTGTGCAGTAGTTCACATAAGGTAACTTATTGGGTTAAGTACAGTTAGTACTTGCTATAAGCTGACATATGTATTTCTAAAAACAAGCTGAAATGGGGAAGACTACGAATATAATTGCCTGACCAGAACTGTCCAGTAGAATTATAATGCTAACCACAAGTGTGAGCCACATATGTAATTTTAAATTTTATAGTAGTGATATTTTAAAAATTAAAAAAAGGAATTATTTTGAAAATATATCTGCTTTAATCATATCTTAAATATTATTTCAACATAGTGAACATTAAAAAATTAACTGGCTAGTTTGAATTATTTTTTCTTGTTTACCACAGAAAGAATATATGAGTGTGTATTTTACATTTATAGCACCTCTCAGTTTGAACCAGCCACATTTCAAATGCTAGTTCAGTAGCCACACGTAGCCACTGGCAACTGTAGTAGATAACAAAGGTCTAGGGCCCGGGTCATGTACCCTCCTTGGAACAGGAGTTCGGGTTCAATTTTCAAACTATACAGACTGAAAGTGGGAAAAAATGAATAGAAATTAAGATCTGTTTCTTGGAAGAGAGAAAATGAAATTTATAGAGGCAAAATCATTTTTAATACTACCATCATCATCATCACTCCCACAAAGTCTCTTAACTTTCAAGGAATCAAAATCCTTGATCTCCAGGCCATTTAGGTTAAATTCCATTGAAATTAATTCTGTCGTTCAGTGTAAAGGTAGTTGTTGGGCCAGGCATTGTGGCTTACGCCAGTAATCCCAGCACTTTGGGAGGACGAGGCAGGCAGATCACGAGGTCAGGAATTTGAGACCATCCTGGCCATCATAGTGAAACCCTGTCTCTACTAAAAATACAAAACATTAGCCAGGCGTGGTGGCGGGCGCCTGTAATCCCAGCTACTTGGGAGGCTGAGGCAGGAGAATTGCTTGAATCTGGGAGGCAGAGGTTGCAGTGAGCTGAGATCGTGCCATTGCACTTCAGCCTGGGTGACAAAGCGAGACTCCAGCTCAAAAAAAAAAAGTTTTTGTACAGAGAGAGTGTGCATCTAGGATTTAGGGAATAGGACTTTGGTCCTAGCTCTGTTATCAGCTAGCTGAGCTGGACACTAAAGGTCCCTGGTCTTCAAATTCTTCATCTGTAATATAAAAGGGTTAGCATAGGCATTTTCTATTCTAATACTACTAAAATTAAATCTATTAGGTATAATTTATACATAACAAAATATACCCATTTTAATGTATATTTCAATGTTTTGACAAATTTAACACTCCTGTAACTCTCAGCATGATCAAGATACAGGAACATTTTCATCTCCCCAAAATGCTACCTTGTGCTTCTTCCCAGGCAATTTTCTGTTGATGGACACAGTGGTTTCTAGTTTTTGTATCAGGTAACTTCCAGGCATGGCTGAAGTCAGAACTGAAATAGATTTAGATGGATTTTTCTAATTTATCCCCAGAGAGTGCACTTTTAAGTTTATAAGAAACTGTCAAACTGTGTTCCAGTCTTTGTACCACTTTTTACTAGTAATAGATGAGAATTCCAGTTGCTTCACGTCCTTGCCAAGACTTGGTGTTGTCAGTCTTTTTAATTTCATCCACTGGAATGTGTGTGTAATGGTATCTCATTGTGGTTTTAATTTGCATTTGATACAAATAACAACAAACTTCTGATGACTTAATCATAATAAACTTCTTTCCATGTGCTGATTGGCCACTTGTATGTCATCTTTTATGAAGCATTTGTTCAAACATTTTGCCCATTTTCAAAACTAAGTTGTTTTACTGATTGTCATATACAGTCATAGCAATTTTTTTGTTTTTACTTGTCTTTTATTTTTTTAATGGCACTTTTAGAAGAACAAAGACTTCTAATTTAAAGTTATATTTATCAATCTTTTCTTTTATGATTCATTCATTGTGTGTTTTAATCTAATAAATCTTTGCCTATGCCAAGGCTATGGGTTTTATCCTATTTTTGTCTAGGAATTTTATAGTTCCACTTTTCAATTTAGATCTCTTATCCATTTTGAGTTAATTTGTGTATGAAGTGAGGTAAGGACTGAGATTAATTTTTTTCCAAATGGATATTCAATTGTTTCATTTTCTAATCTTTTCCCTATTAAATTATCTATGCAGTTTGTATATATGTGTGTGTGCATGTGTGTATTTCTATAAAATGTTTACATCATGGACTATTGTGTTTATTTTTGTGTCTCTTGCTTAAAGCAATTTAGGAATGAGAGTGTTGAGCATGAATCTCTTTTCTGAATCCAAAGCCTATTCTGAATGCAATAATGAGGAATTAGAAGGATAGTCATATTCCTGGAGCCTCGACTACTGACTCCATCTCACATCTTTGCTCAGGATTCAACTATGGGAGGATGGAAGGTTCTGAGGGTCTTATATAGAAGTAACCTCCAAGCTTCTCAAGGATTTGTTTATCAGATTTTTTTTTCTCTTCTTTCTTCTGTATCCTCCCATCTAACACTTCCTATTCACATGGCCACCATGCCAATTTCAAATAACTTTTCCCCTGGGCTTATATGGATCTGTATTGAAATGTATAGTGCTTTATACATAAGTAAACTAGATCTGTAGGACTAGAATACTCCAAACTATTCATATTAAACTTGTAAGAGATACAGTTTTTCTATCTTTAATAGTCTTTGAAAATAATTTATATGGTAACCATGGATAGCATATACTCTATGAGTTAGGATACTTCTTGTTTTAGAATTTGCTTCAGAGAAAATGTTGAAACTGACCCTCTCTGTCACAATTTTCATCATTGTTTGTATTTATTTTTCATTACATTGAGCTGTTACATTGCCCTAAGCTGTGGCAGATTTGATTTCTTGTAGTGCTGTGTTGTTCTGTTTTTGTTATCCTTCTCATTACTTCTTCTTAGCACCCTGTCCTTGACTTCATAATACTGTGAAGACCCAGCTTGTAAAGCTGCTTTTGGCAGAATAAGATATCTTCATCTTTGAGGTCACGTTTCAGGCTTTTGTTCAGTCACAAGTTCTGTTTGGATTTATCCTCGGTGTGTCTACTTGAATATTCAAAAAGTCATCAGCTAGTCTAATTTGTTTTTTTTTAGCCATGTAAAAGACTGATTTGCTTTGACAGGTGGATCAGAAACAGAATTGGAGCTATTTTATCTGGACCTAATTAAACAACCTTCATTACTGGCAGATATATGTTTGTGACTTAAAATTAGCATGATTGGAATTAAAACTCAAAATATAAGGCATTGAATTCAGATATGGCTGGTTTAAAAATAAATTCCATACATTTTAAATGCAGCAAGTCTGGATTTTAAATATCCTATAGTGACAAATTCCATTTAGGGGTGTGTGTGTGTGTGTGTGTGTGTGTGTGTGTATGCATGCACACATGGCTGTGGCCATAGATAATAGTAAAGATATGACCCATATTTTCAGAACGGTTACAGACAAGCATTCTGAACTATGAAACTTTAATAAAATATTTTTTAAATCTCATTTCTCCTCTCCCCAGCCCAAAGTACTGAATTCAGCTTTGAGGATTTTGTGTAGCTTTCTTTGATTTCAAAGGTTACATTCTCTAATCAAATTATTTCTATTCATCATTGTCAAATTTCTGAGATTTTGTGGTTGCCTTTTATTATACATATCCTGATTTTGTGTGTGTGTGTGTGTGTGTGTATAGAGAGAGAGAGAGACAGTGGAACTTGCTTAAAGTGTCCTTCCACATGTAACATTTTAAGTCACATTAGATTTTTTATAGTATTTTATTTCCTTAACCTTTTGAGGAAGGTTTTAAAAGAGTTTGTGTGTGCATATAAATCTACATACACACATCAAGTAATACATTTAGTTGTAGTTGTGCATTCTGGGTAATAATAGAAATTTAGTAATTATCAAATAATTATAAAATACATATTTTTTGTCTTTCTTAGAATTTTTGAGGGTTATTATGTACTGAGATATATGAGCCAGATTTTACCTTATGAAGAAAAATAAAAGGTTGAATAAAACATATTGACATTTCTGTTCAACATTAAGGCTGCAGGAATTATGGTGGATTCCTTTTCCTAACAAACATTAATATGAGATTCCTGGTGTGATGAGAACTGGATATCAAGAATCTAATCCCTCCCCCTGCCTTTGTGCATCAGAAGCCTTCTCCAAATTATTAAAATTCCAGGTCTTTTGTGATACTTCTTGATGCATCGTTGCAATTTTAACTGCTTTAAAATGCAAGTAAGAGCACCTTCTTAGTATTTATAGCCTCTTGTGTACCTTTTTTTTATAAAATATAAAATAAAGCATTTGTGTTTATCCATGTCCTTTTAAAAATTAGAATTTCCAGATGATCCCTCCTTTTATATATTTTTCCAGGAATCAAAACAACACTTTCTGCAAGTGTTTGTCACCTTTGTTTGGATTTACTTAGTTCCTCCTTGTTACTAATGAGGGATCTAGTTCAACCACTGCTCCTTCTTCTGATCTTTGTTCCATCACTTCCTTAATATAAAAGAGGTACTGACTTAACACTAGTTCACTAGTAGGCATTGCTTTCATTTGTGTTCCAAGTGGAACTGTTAATTTTTGCCATGTACATTGTCACCTTCTTTGAGTCTTTTTTGAATCCCAGGTTTGACGTGATCTAAACTGTAGGTAGTTGAATTTAATTTGGGAGCATCCAGATGAACTCGTTGGCCAAAATGAAATTTAAATCCTTGTTTTCTTTTTATCTTTCACAAGGGTGTTTACTATTCTTGCCTTTTTTCTCCTAATGCAGTGAGGATGATGACAATATCTTTATCCAGGCTTCTTGCTGTTGTCTGGCAACTCCCTTAGTGCTGGGAAAGCCTCTAGAGAGCTGGCCACATCAGATAGCAGGCTGGACAAGGGCTTTCTGAATGGTTGTCTTAAGCCTGTCAATGTGTAAAAGGCTGTGTTTTTGTAAAATTGTATCAGTTTTCCTTTGTCAAAGCCCATCACATAGCATTCAAAAATTAGATTAATTTTTGGAGTTCATAAGCATAGGTTTGAATTCTAGCATCTCAATTTACAGACTGTATGACCTTCAAAAAGTTACTTAATATCATGGAGCTTCACTTTTCTCATCTGTAATACCAGGGTAATCAGTCCCGCACTCAAGGAGAAGTGAGGTTTAAATAAAGAGAATGTAGCATAGTAGTTGGGAGCAGAAAGGCTGGGGCTGGATGGCCTGCTTTCAAGGGCATGCAACTATTACTTGTCACATGATTTGGGGCAATTCATTAATCTTTCAATTCTTTGGTTTCCTCATTTGAGAATATGGGTTATAATAGCATCCATTTACAGGATTGTGAGTATTAAAACAAATAATACCTTTAAAGCACCTGTAACCTTACTTGGCACATGGGAAACATCTCTTAGATTCGTTCATTTAACAAATATTTATGAGATACCTACAATGTGGCAAGGATTATTTTAGGTTCTGGAGACATCAGTGAACAAAATTCCTACCCCCTTCAGCTTTTATTCTAGTGGGTGGAAGTAGACAAAATAATAAATATAATAGCAACTATAAACAGCAAATATAAAAACAGCATATATAATAAGAGGTATGGAGTTAAAGCAGAAAAGGAGGATAAGAATGGTAATGGGTGGGGGTGCAACTTGAGATAGGATTGTAGGCTCACTGAGAAGACAGTATTTGAGCAAAAACCTGAAAGTGGGAAAGATCAAGCCATTGTTAAATGAGGTCTACGAAAGAGTAAGTGCAAGACCCCTGAGGCAGGAGACTGAGTGAGCAGAGGGTAAAAGTAATAAAAGATAAGGCCAGAGAGGAGATCAGGGCCAGTTCAGAGGGTTTGACATCTACTATTAGGAATTTGATGTTTTACCCTGAGAGAGCAGAAGAGTGACATGATCTGACACATTTTATAAGGAATACCTGGCTGCTAAGTTGTGGGTGGACTGTAAGGGGCAAGGGTAGAAACGGGGAGATGAGTTAAGAACTATAACAGGATAAAGGTGCCCTGCTTCAGAATGGGTCTGGAGGAGGCAGAAAGGGAGCAGAATGGGGATATATTCTGAAAGTGTTGTTGTCGGCATTTGCCATCATCATTACTAAATGAGATAATGCACAACTCATTTGGAACATTGATTGCTACAGAGTAAACATTTATAAAATGGTAGACAATTGTTTTTAATGAATAAACTGGTTTCAGTCCAAAATTTTTCTTGTGAATTTGGGAAGAAACTGAGACTTCCTAATTAATTGTCTCAAGAGGAGTTAAGTGTGATGTCAGGAAGGACTTCACTCATGTACACAATGCCCTGTGAAGCACTGGATTAAATAACTAGGGAGATTTGAATCTTACTTTTCTGAATCTCTTCATTTAGGAAACTACCTATGTAAATATTTCCTAGTTAAATAATCCATTAGATAAGGAACAGGCAAACTACCCCTCAGGGGCCAAATCTAGCTCATTTCCTGTTTTGTAAATAAAGCTTTATTGAAACACATCCATGTTCATTTATTATGTGTTATCTATAGCTGCTTTCACACTACACATCAGAATTAAATAGTTGTGAAGCCTAAAATACTTACTATCTGGCCCTTTACAGAAACTGCCTTAGATGAACATTTATGCGTGGCTCAAAATCATAAGCACATAATTATTTAGAATATATTTATGAAAACGTATGGCATCTAGCACTTAGTAAAGGCCCAAAGGTACTCATAAATATGTATATTTTGGAGGAACAGTCCAGGCATGCATCCTTGGGAAGGTCTCATCACCATCATAGTACTATTTATCAATGATTTACTACATTCCAGATGACTGTTCTAACCATTTTGCATTTACTAGGCCATTTTAGCCTCACAGCAATCATTGGGGAGATAATATTGATACTCTTACCTTACCGATGAGAAAACTGAGGTACAGAGGGGATCAGTGGCTTGTTTAGAGTTGAACTGTACGTGCCTATCAGAGCCAAGGATGCAAACATAGTCAGTCTGGCTTCAGAGCCTACACTCTACACCTCTATGCTTTACTTCTATCCAGGCAGCTAGACTGTGTGTGTGTGTGTGTGTGTGTGTTTGGCTTCCCTATCAACAAATTCCTACATTTGGCTATTGAACCCCACCTTATGAGATTGTTCAATGCATTGATCATTCACATCTCTGTTTGCTGTCTAAATGGCTACAACACAATGACACCATTCAGCAGCTGAGGGCTGGAAAAACTGCCCCATCCCCAATTGTTCTTTCCTTTTAAGTTGACAGAATAACAGAAAGCCAATTTTGATGCTTGTAAGTGTGAAGTTTCAAAGAATAATGCAAAATTAATTTTCATATGTTTATGAGTTTATCCAAGTTGAGGAGTTCTTAACTCTTGAAACTTCAATGTTGGGTTGTTAAAAGTGGATATCATCTTCCTTTAAATAACAGGTTATTTTAGAACAAGATTAGATCTGTCAGAATTGAAAATAGTATATTTATGCTTCATTGTAAACCTTTCATTTCTTTAAGGGCTCAAGGTTCCCAAGGGAGCATTAAAATCCAAATGATGTCCCCAAGAGCTGGATTTTGCATTTGGATCTCTGATTTAGCCTATATGTGAAAGCAGAAGTTGTCTGATAATCACCAATTGACACCACATTTGAAAAGAAGCAGCTCAACTTCTTTTAGCTACAATCTGCAGTAATGTTCCTCCTTTCCCCTATTCCAAGGCCTTTACTCGATGATAGCTGCAAATAAGTGTGTTTTCCTGGTAAGTTCACCCATTTTTGGTTAACTGCCATGCTAAAGATGCAGCTGCCACAGATCAGAAGCTACAAGGTACGAGGGTGTTGTAGCTGCTTACAAAGTGCCCCAATTCATGGTTTAGATGCCAGAGCCCCCAGTGCTTGTCCAAAGGCAGAGTTTCATCCAAAGCCCATGGATGTGGCTTCTTGGTGTTTATCTTTTGTTGAAACCTGCCACTTTCTCTCTCACACAAAATCCACTCCCCTGGCAGGGGTCTACTTTTCAAGGATTTCCCCCAAAGACTCTGAGACTTCAATTTGCCTAAGAATCAAGTTGTCCTGATTTAGATGCATGCAGTAAATGACTTGACAATAAGGAACCCACCACGCTTTCGTATTCTCATAGAACACTAGAAATGCAAGAAAATAAAGATGTTGTTTACAAGAGAGTAGATTGTGCAGCATGGTAATGGAGGCCAAAGGTGCTGTTCATTCGTTCCCTCCCTCCCTCCCATCCTTCCTTCCTTCCTTCCCTCCCTCCCTCCCTCCTTCCTTCCTTCCCTCCCTCCTTCCTTCCCACCTTCCTTCACTCTTTCCTTCTTTCCCTCTCTCCTTCCTTCCCTCCCTCCCTCCCTCCCTCCCTCCCTCCTTCCCTCCTTCCCTCCTTCCTTCGTTCCTTCCTTCCTTCCTTCCACAAATAGTTACCAAGTATTTACTATGACAGACTGTGATGGACTCTGAAGATACAATTATAAACAAGACAAACAAAGGTCATTGCCTTTGTGGAATTTACTGGAAGAGACAGAAATATAACAAATAATTAACAATAAATTATGCACATAATTATGTGATTACACTAGGTAAATTCTGTGTAGAAAAAGTATAGAACATGATGGGCAAGACTAATGGGAAACTTAGACTGATAAGCAGGTGAGGCCCCTTTCTCCAGGGGGAAGTGTCACATCAACTGACACTTGATAGATAAGTAAGAGTCAGTCAACCCAGAGAAGGCAAGGGAGGAGGTGGGCAGAAACATCCTGGCAGATGAAGAAGGGCCTATGCTAGAAAGGACTGAAAGAAGACCAGAGTGGATTCTGTGCACCATGTGAGGATATAAGCATGTGAATTTAACCTGGAGAGGTAGTCAAGGGCTGTGACTTGCTGCTTGGCAGGCCAGATTTTCAAATCTGACCTTTATCCTAAGAGCAATGAGAAGCAACTACAAAATTTAAGGAGGCTGGGCACGGTGGCTCACGCCTGTAATCCCAGCACTTTGGGAGGCCAAGGCAGGTGGATCACCTGAGGTTGGGAGTTCGAGACCAACATGGAGAAACCCCGTCTCTACTAAAAATACAGAATTAGCCGGGCATGGTGGTGCATGCCTATAATCCCAGCTACTTGGGAGGCTGAGGCAAAAGAATCACTTGAACCTGGGAGGTGGAGGTTGTGGTGAGCCGAGATGGCGCCATTGCACTCCAACCTGGGCAACAAGAGTGAAACTCCATCTCAAAAAAGTAAAAATAAAAATTAAAAAATAAAAATAAAAATTTAAGGTCGTGTGTGTGTGTGGTCAGAAATGCAATATTTGATGGATCTTTCTTGTGTGTTTGAGAACCTCACAGAAGATTCCATGGAAATCTATGATTATTCTCATTTGAGACTTTAACCTTAAGTCCCTAACATGTTATGTGCCAATTTTAGTATGACAAAACTGAACATTGTCTCTCAAATCTTCAAAAGTCTTGTGAAGCATCAGGAGTAAGTTTTTTTTGTTTGTTTGTTTGTTTGTTTTTTTGAGACAGAGGTTCGCTCTGTCGTCCAGGCTGGAGTGCAGTGGCACGGTCTCCGCTCACTGCAAGCTCCGCCTCCCGGGTTCACGCCATTCTCCTGCCTCAGCCTCCCGCCAGCACGCCCAGGTGCCCGTCAGCATGCCCAGCTAATTTTTTGTATTTTTAGTAGAGACAGGGTTTCACCATGTTAGCCAGGATGGTCTCGATCTCCTGACCTGGTGATCCGCCTGCCTCGGCCTCCCAAAGTGCTGGGATTACAGGCATGAGCCACTGCGCCCAGCTAGGAGTAAGTTTTGAGACGGAGGTAGTTGGGGCTAGAGTCAGAAGACATAGTAGACAGAGCTTGGCTCACGGATTTTTGATACACCTGAATTGAGGCAACTTTTCAGAATTAGGAAAAGGTGCGGCAGAGCTCTCAAGTTCTTAGGAGGTAGTCCTCTGGTTTTTTATTTTGTTGTTTTGTTTCCCCAATGTGTTTGATAACTGTATATTTTACTATTGATGTCATTTAAATAAATATTTACCCAAGATTTTGACTTTCCTTGCCTAATGTGCCAAATTGTTGGCAGCTCTATACCATTCCCCATCTTCTCTGTGCTAACTTTATTGGAGGGGCTCAAAGCATAAGAATAAAATTCCTTAAAAATATCTGCTGGAAGATTTCCATTTTAAGTTCCACCAGTGAAAGATGCTTGTGCAAAAATTGGAAGGCAAAAGAGAATAAAAATCTGTGATTGCATCTGGCCAGCATTGGGTAGATAGGTGTTTGGGGTATGGAAGATGACAGACCTAAGAATTTTCCAGAAGCTTCTGGATGTTCTCCTACAATTTCTTAGCACTACTTAGGTGCTGAAGATAGCTAAGATCATCAGTAGCAAATTCCTTAATTTATGTATCTCCTGATTTCCTGAATGCTAGTGGTGGCATCCCCTTTTTCTCCCCCAGCCTTTCCAATGTATTTTAAGTTTCTAATTTCTTGTGTTGCAACCATTTCTGCATGAAATACCTAGAGTGTGTCTGTTTTCCTGACAGAGCTCTGACTGATATAAACCATTATTCATCAGTTCGTATTTGTAAAACCGAATTAAATTTGGTTAGTGAATTGACAACTGTCCTTTAAAATAATATTTAACCAGCCTTGATGATTTTATGAATCTTTACTTGAATATTCCATTATTTGTCATGACCTCAACACCCTTTTCTAAGCTCCCAACCCCCATTAAACTCTCTGATAGATAAACACACTCTATAAGTTAAAAATCTCAAACCCCTTAACTAGAATATAAGGGCTCTGTTGTTGTTGTTGTTGTTGTTGTTTTCAGACGGAGTCTCACTCTGTCACACAGGCTAGAGTGTAGTAGCACTATCATGGCTCACTGCAACCTCCGCCTCCCTGCCTCAGCCTCCTGGGTAGATGGGACTACAGGCATGCGCCACCACACCCCGCTAATTTTGTATTTTTAGTAGAGATGGAGTTTCACCATGTTGGCCAGGCTGGTCTTGAACTCCAGACCTCAAGTGATCCGCCCGCTTTGGTATAAGGGCTTTCAAAAGCTCCCCTCAACCATATTTTGCTTCTTCACCTCTGATCTTGCCCTCTTGAAGCTCTAGTATCATAAGTCTCCTATAATTGATGTTTCTGGGTCCATGCTTATGTGATTCTGTCTGCCTAGATGCCTACTTTTTCTTGTTCTCCTATTAAATCCATACATATTCTTGAAGATCTAACTCAAATATCTTTTCTCCTTTTCCACTATTTTTCTCACAACCCTCTCCCAACAACCCCAACTAAACCTCAAGAGCAATGTATTTGTAAGCCAGATAAAAAAAATTATATTATTTTCTAAGTATTTGTTTTGTTTCCCATTTTCACTACATAATAAATTCTTTGAGAGATGAAACTCTTATTCATCTTTTGTGTCTCAGAAACTTAAAACTCAATAAATGGTCATGGACTTGAAATATTGTGTTGAAATAGACTGTCACCTATGTGCCATGTGTGCAAAAAAATAGCCAGAAGAACCACCAGAAGCTTTTTTAAAAAGCAAAAAACTTTTCAAATTGATCTAATGCTTCATAAAGTAGCCTAGGGAAAATTTTGACTACTCTTGTCTTGCAAAAGAAGAAAACTACTGAAGGAATTTTCTTGTTTTTCAAAAACTGATATTTTGAATATGTATTTTTTTCAAGATATAAAAATGTAACTCCTGCTAAAGGCTTTGGGCATATGTACAGTTATAAATATAACATTAAAATACAAGTATACATCATAATTTAATTGTACCATACAACATAGGGAAGGAGAGGTAGTGAAGACTGGCATATGGCTTGCAGGAGAGGCTTCTCCTGGATGGCCGGTGGTGTTGGGTTAGAGGTGATGACACAGAGAGTAAGAGGGCAGATGAGGAGTTTTATAGCATTAAATAGGATTACATGGAAGAACAGGCATAAGGAAGTTTTGGCATCCCATCTGGCTAAAGAACCATGCATAAATCTCCAATCACAGCCATCGATCAACCCAAAAGGCAGTTTTAGATCTTGAGTCCTCACTAGGGGAGCATATACACAAAAGGTGTGTTAAAGAACAAAAACTTTTGTCGTAACACTCTCAATGCCAAAGGGACTAAATTCTAAATTTGCATGTCTTACTGACTCAGTGTGGAATTATGAACAAGTTATTTAATATCCTTAGGCCTCAGATACTTCATCCATTTATGGGGATAATAATGTGTGACTTTTACTTACTTCACAAGGTTGTTTTGTACTTCCCTTCTAGACATTTACATATTCTGTTCCAAAGCTGACTCCTGCCAAGATTATGAAGTAGAGAAGATTTTTTTCTTGGTATCTTCCTGTCTCCAAAGTCAGAACTCCATCCTCCTTTCTGATTCCCCATTCTACCATGGTTACTTTTCCCAATAGGCCCTGGTGGACGGCATGGTAACTGTCCTTTGCATAGCATTTTATAACATATGTGAAAACTTATTTTACTCTTATGGCAGCTTTGATAGGTAGTAATTATTATGATCCCTATTTTCTGGACCAGGAAACTGAGGCATGAGTATTAAAAATCTTGCTCAGAACCACATACCTAATAAATGGTATGTCAGGATTTGCAACCCAATAATTTTATTCCAGAAAACTAGCACTTCTGAGAAATACATGAATCTTAAGAAGACATTCTTGAAGATTTAAAAGTTTTGGAACACAGAACTTTTATGAACTTACTGAAGAGCTCCCTGGGGATAAGGCTCGTATTCATCTTGTTCATTGTTGGATTTCTAGCCGATGGCAAAGTGCTTCACATATAGTAGTTATTAGTTCAAAAATAGTAGGTGAATAAATGAATAAAATAATAAATGAATAGTACAATGACAATTATAGTATTGATCTATCCATGTATCTATGAATTTATGATCTATCTATATGTCCATGTATATATTATATACATTTATAATATATAAATGTATATATATTATATACACATTTATGTATAAAAATGTATGCGTGTCTAGTTTTATTTAGTTTTGTTCTTTTTTGTACAAATAGGTTATGCCTTCTCGTTTCATTCTTTTTCTTGACAAAAATGTAATTTTCTACATTTTTACTCCTTTCCTTTACACAATGAAAAAATTCTAGGCAGGTCATTATGAAAATATTTTCGAATTTTTTAAATAAACTTTTTACTTTGGAATAATTTTAGATTCACAGAAAAGTTGCAAAGAGAATACAGGGATCCTTGTATATTCCTTACAGAGCTTCCCCTAATGTTAACCCTTTACACTGCTGAGGTATATTTATCAAAGCTAAGAAAACAGCATTGGTACATTACTATTAATAAAACTCCAGACTGTATTCAGAGTTCACTAATTTTTCCACTAATGTCCTTTTTTCTCTTGCAAGATTAAATACAAGGTAGCACATTGCATGTACATATCACATTTCCTTAATCTTCTCTGGTTTGTGACAGTTCCTTAGTCTTTCCTTGTTTTCATGACCTTGACAGTTTTGAAGAGTATTGGTCAGCTACTTTGTAAAATCTCCCTCAGGTTTGTCTGATGCTTTCCTCCTGATTAGACTGGGATTATAAATTTTGGGGAAGAACACCACAGAAGTGAAGCCCCTTCTTCTCACATCCTATCAGGGTGTATGTGTTGTCAACATGACTTATCACTGGTGGTATTAATCTTGATCACTTGATCCAGGTAGTCTTTGACAGATTTCTCTACCATAAACTTAACCCTTCTTCTGTACACTCTATTCTTTGAAAGCAAGTCCATGTTCAAGGGAGAGAAGGTGGGTTAGGGGAGGGCATTAAGGACCATCTTCCGGATGGCAGTGTGCACAAATTATTTAGAATCCTATGGGGAAGATTTTTTTCTTCTTATTCATTTATTTACTCCTCCATTTATTTATAACAATAAGAGTTCATATATATTTACTTTATACTCTGGGTTATAATCCAATACTGTTATTTATTCTGTTGCTCAAAGACCTTTGACAGTCTTTTTTAATATGTGCATTTTTAGGGTCTCTCACTTATCAAAAAGGGTTCTGTCTTATTAGCCTAGTGCCATCATCATTGTTTGGCCAGGGACAGCGAAGGCTCCTGTCACATCCTCATGTTACAATTAGTTATAGATATTTTTCTCTGTGTGCTCAACAATTTACCAAAGTCAGTCCCATCTCCCTTGCTCAAGACCACTGGTGAAGGATCCAGACCATGATCTGGGTTCCTAAGGCTGCTTCTGAAAAGCAAAAATGTAGTGAAAGCTGTAAGGAGCCAGGGCCCTGACATTTCAGCACTTCAAACTGATCTTCGGGAATGCAGGGACGAATGGGGGAAATACATTCCCATGAGATTCCACTCACTGTTCCCTTGACTTCTTTGATTTCAGTACCAGTTGGAGGCTTAAGACAGGTGATGAATTTGGTCCAGAGTGAGGTTAGTTGAGAAGGAAATGAAAACAGAGGTTTAACAGGAAGATTAGTGGACTTTCTACCTCTGGGCAATAAATGTCTGCTTTGGTCCTCACTAATCAGTTTTCCACATGCCTCATGCCATTTGCTTTACTTAGGATGAGTTCTTAAAGCTCCATTAGGAAGTGTTCACATCACTGTTTTGAACAGGCTGTTTTTGTCAATGCCCTCCTTTTAACCCACTTATTTTTTTCTAAATGTATGCACATAGAGGGCTGGTCAAGGGGGAAATTATGCTGATTAGGAAGCATGGTGCGTGATGGAGAAATTGCCTTAGAGTCTGAATATATAACTCCAGGATAGAGAGGCCTCTTTAACACTTGCATAGAGCATACACACATTTCATAGCTCATAGCTCAGGGCAAAGAGAATGGGCATCTGATAAATTTGCATGTAAAAAACTATTGAAGTCAGCTAAACAATAATATATCTCTTGACAGGAAGGAGAAATGGTGTGGTTTTCTTTAGCTCTGTAATATTTAGAAAACATCTACTATTTTTAAGAACATAGAATTGAGATTCGAGAAACGTAGAGCATAAATAGTTCTTAGTTGTCTCCCTTCACACCTGTAACCTCTTTTCTTCCTCTCGCACCCAAACCTTAGTTTTCTCATCTCCTTCCCCTCAATTTCAAATGAGTATTTGCATTTTAAGGTCAGGACTCAGGCAGTGTTGCAAGTCTAAAATGATATCCGCTTTAGGAGGGAGGATAGCAGAGGGACAAGGGACATAAAAAAGTTATTGCTCATTGTGAAATGCCCTTTCAAATGCTCCTCGTACTCTGCTTAGTTTTGAGAGAGTTTCATATTGGTTGATAGATTATGTAATCTGCTCACCCACCAATAATGTTTTGGCATGGAGAGATTGTACAGGTATTTCTATTTGAGCCAGTCTCTAGTTAATAATCAATAGTCCTGTTGTCTAATGAAGTGATGGCCTTGACACCCTGGCCTTTGTGCAGTGTTAAAATAACATTGATCGCTATCATTATCATATACCCTTGATATACTGAATAAGGACGTGGATATCAATCTTAGAGCAAAGTAACATTTCATAAATCTTATAGAAATAACCAGGATTGTCCAAACAGGCATATGCTTCTTGACAGCAATGTGACAGAAGAGTCTAAGACACAGATAATTTATAATTTATCTCTAAACCTTGATTGAAAAAAAAAACCCTCAAAAGTAGCATTTAGTACAAAGTGTGTTTCTTTATGTGCCAATCTGATTTTCTTTTTTAATAGTAGATTACATTGGGAGAAATAGTCCTGTGGCACTTCTGGAGTAGAGGGAGACAGAGCTGAAAATTTTCTCTTGGTTATTCCTTTCTGAACTTTATTTTAAATTTGTATTATGTTTCAACAACTTGCTAAATAGAAGTCACGGAATTTGTGTGGCGAGGACTTCAAGGCAGGGCAGGCTGTCACCCAACTGGGCTGAAGAACTAGGGAAGGAGGATTCGTTTTTCCAACAGACTCTCTTCATCAGAATCTCATATTTCAAACTTTTTCACTCTATTTGACATTTTTATCTATTCAAAACCAGTTTCTTATTGAGAAAGACTAATTATTCTTGTGATTATTCAGATTATTCTAGTGTTAAGGGGTTAAATTATTCCTTTTTGCTAGATAACAAATGATATAATATCAAGAACATTGGATCAAAATTTCAAGAGAAAATTATTTCTTACTTTGGTAACATCACCCTTCTAAAATAATACACTAATGATTCGTTGCCTTTGGTAGATACCTTTACCACAAATATAATGAAACATTTGTTCAGAGAAGTAGTCCTTAAACTAAACATTTTTTCCCCTCCAGAATAGTTACTGAAAGTTGTGTGAAGATTCTGAGAATCAGGGTGTGAATAATTCACAGCAATTACTTTTAAGTTACAGAATTATCCCTGCACAGTCAATAGAATTCCAGAATGGGTAAACAAGAAGAAAGAGTGCAACAATTCCTTGAAATTTGCTGAATTCTCAAATGGATAAACACATTTAAAGGAGACAAAAGAAGACAGGAGCCTTGACCAGGATGCAGGCAGATGAAACCGGGATGTTTTTGTTATCATCGATTTATGAAGCTAAAGATGTTCTCATAAAAAAAAATCACCAGTTTTGTTTTTTAAGACAAAAAGAGGTCTTGCTCATGAAAGGCCAAACTACTGGGTATACTATTGTGTGTTGTGTTTTGTGTATGTGTCTGCGTATATGCACCTGTGTATTTTCAGTTTATCCATATGTGTAGCTCATATTAGTGTTACTGAGGACATGCCCACTGACAGAAAAATGTAGCTCCATGTAAATAGAATGTGAAATAGAAGTTCTGTGAAAATGAGTTTTAACTGTTACATGATATGTATAATATCAGCAGATATTTATTCTGGCTAGTAGTAATTGAAATTGAATGAGAAAAATCCAAGTATAAAGCAATTCTTGTCCCTTCTTAGAGTTCCTTCTTAAAAGACTTTTAAGATTTTTATCTACAAGGTTTTTGGATGTTACATTTCAAAAATAGAAAAAATAAAAGGAGCACCACGTCTTTCTTAAAAACCTTGGGGTGGGAGTGAATGCCCATGAATAGATATTCAGTTGTTTGTAGCCTTGTTAGGCCCTTGTGCTTCATTAAAGACACCTAAGAAGAAAACAACTTATATTTGGGCCTCAATAGGTTGCAGGAAGACACACACATGACTAAAGCCAGAAGCCATTTTTAATCACTGATTTGCTCCCCTTAAAAAAAAAAAAAAAGGAAGAGAGCCCTCAGCTGTGTAAAACCTTTACTCACTAGTCTGCCAAAAATGTAAATATTTTTAAAAATATGTTATTTACTAGGCAGGAAGCTTTCTGGGAGGTGGTGGGGTAGTGGGGGAACACAGATAAATGTGCCAGCCTCACGAGCTTTATGGCCACTCCAGGCCCAACTGTCATTCCTTCGGTACTTCCTGTCAGTCTGACTAAACTCTGTCATCCCTCAACCCGGTTTAAATTAACAGGTAATTTGTAAATGTCACTTCAGGTTAGGCCGCTCATTTTGTTTCTACTCTACCAATGCAAAGTCTAGGACTAATTTTTCTTGTCTTCTTTTAATAGGATTTTCATTTATAAATAGAATTATGTTCTGAAAATAAATTACAGTAAGTGATGCACAGAACGGGCGGCAGCGGCACTCTCATAGAATTTCAAGCACCTACATCAGAAGAGATTAATAAAAACACTTCAAAGGCTAAATTCTATTTAAGCAGAAGACAGCTTTTGGTTAATATTTAATCTGAGTAGCTGAGATCTTGGTGGAAAATATAATTTTTTAATATCTAAATTAATTTTCAAAACAAAACCATTAATTTTGTGTGGAGAGTTTGTGCAGTGAGAAAGTTCCAGTAATATATTTGTAGAGGAAAAAGTTAATCAATTAATTTTGTAGTGAAAAAATAGCTTTTAATATTGTATTTGTTCTAAATGAATTTCTATTATTTGTTCAGGTGTAGTGGTTTAGGATTCTTTCTCCTAAGCCTTTTCCATTTCAGTAGGTAATGGAGAAAGCTCTAGGGGAAAAATGTTGTTTTATAATAACACTTCCATGGCTGCCATGCCCTTCACCTGGTTCTTTACACAAAAGGTCTCCTGCTGGAACCCTCTACCTGTCCACCCCTAGAGACTGCAAGGCTGGCTAATAGGGTTTATTATACGGAAAGTTTTTGGCATTGTCACTGTGGCAGGTCCCTTGCAATCATGGAATTTTTGCAGAGAGGAAAGTATGGTGAGAGATGTAGTGGGAAATCATGTCAGTTTGAAAGGAAAAATGAGAGACCTTGCACTCTAAGTCGCATGAGAAATATTCACCAAATGTTAATTGATTGAGATAACAATATCCCTATCTATAGCATCTATATCTGCATCTGTATATGTACTTACATCTAGATTGTTGGTGGAACAATCAAGTTGATCATTTGTGCCATCTTATCAGTTCTGTCATTTACTAGCTTTGTGACTTTAGACAGATTATTTCTAAGTTTATAATGACTTGGTAAATTTAATATCTACATCTGGTCTAATTTAACATGGGTTTATGAAGCTGATGTACATTGTCCATGTGATAATCCTATTTTGATAGCTATAGACATAACCAAAACCACAGCTTTTACTACTCTCCTAACCAGGAAGGAATATGGATGCACTGAGAAAGCTTTTGTCTTTTGTCTATCTTGCAGCCAGGGTAACACCATTTTAAGAAGAAGATAAAGGAAATATTTAATGCTTATGATCTGCTGTTAGTTAAAAAGAAGCTCCAGGATCGGACCAACTAGCTGTTCCAATAGTGTTTCTCCTACCTTCTCCCACTCTGTCCTATTTTGCTAATATTCTTGAACTGTTTTCTTTATGATGATAAAGAGATATGGAGACAAAGAAATTCAAATTGTGTTTGATCCAAGCCTTCACCAAATTTCTTCTGTACCTCTTCTCTAATGTGTTTTGATGAACAAACGCACTGTGGGATTTTTAATCCCCCAAAGTAATTATCTTCTTACTGGACATAGACTTTTAATAATTAAAGTCATATGATCATATTGTAAAAATTTGGAAAATGGGAAAATTATTACCTGTACCTCTGCCACCCTAACACATTGCCATATTTCTTTTAAGCATTTTTTTCTATATGTCAGTTTTTAAATTCAAATGTAATTTTAATCAGTGTGTATATGATTTATAGCATTTTCTCTTACTGTGCCATTTCCTTTTCACATGTTTTTATATAGCTTTTATGGCAATCATATTTCTAAAAGAAAAGATTATTAATTAAAGCAAGTATAATCAGAACTCATTTAACAAATGCTCATATTACACTCATTTTGGAATGGTGACTTGGAAGAATATTTGTCTGTTGCATTTTGCTATTGACAACCAATTTTTCCCAATGACAACTAACATTTTATCTTTGAAAGAGTGCCTCAGTGACCATGGCTCCATTAGCCCAGTCAGAGGCTTCTCTGCAAGGTGCCCATCTGATACAGGTGGGGCTCTGCATTCCCCATCAAACGCCTTTGCCTAATGTTTGAGCTTGTTCATGTACCTAAGGCCTTCTCTTTGGTAGGTGATGTATGTCATGAAATATTTGGCTATGAAGTAACTCAAAAAGCAAAGGAAGAGAAAGTGAGTGAGAGACAGTGACAGAGCATCTTTTTTCCTTGTTGCCTGAAATAGAGAAAAGAGTACTCTTTATGAGGGACTGTGTTAAATGCACAAAAGAGTGCTACCTTTACCCAGATTTTTTCTCCTTACTTTAAGAACATTTTTACTTAAGGTTTTTCCTCTTAAGCCCTATTTTGAGAAAAAAAATGATGTAGAATGTTAGGGTGGAGAGCTAGGAAAGGTGTGTTTTATTAATAAGTCTCTCAGTCATTATATTAGCTTCTAACAAATTACTCCCAATAAACAGTAATGAATTGCTATTGATATAGAAAAATAGAGGATTACTTACTCCCTTCTTAGACACACACACACACACGAACACACATGCTTAATTGAATAATTACATTGTAAATTCTCATTAGGTTCAGAAGCATTATTAGAGGTGCTAATTAGTGACCCCCACACCTATGAATAACTTGTCGTTCTTTTTAAAAATTATAAATGATTTTCAAGTTTGCATTGAAATCATAAGTTAAAAAAACCAAAGCCCCAAAGGCAAAATGTAGGGCTGGTGAGAACCAATCCCACTCTGCTATTAGTTTACCATGCTAGCATGTGGCAAATCGTATTCTTCCCCTCTCCCCCACAGTATTCCTACTTACAACTAGAGCTTATAGCTTCAGGAAACAATTGGTAAGGTAGAGATGCATCATTACCAGTCAAGCTTCATAAAATTGACTTTAAAATCCTTTGAAAAATATGAAGGATATATTTAAGAATAATATTAATTAAGTCTCAGACAGTTTGCATATGGTTTTTTTTAAAAAAAACATGCAATAAAAAAGACCTGCTTCTTATTTACACAGGCCAGTACTTTGAAATTTCTCATGGCAGAAAGCAGTCCTTCATGCACATAACCTATGAATTATCCTTGAAATAAAATGTTTAATTACAGTTGACATTTCTGAACCCAATGCAGGTGGTGCCCATCTGAAGAGTGACATTGTTTACTACACTACAAGGCTCCAGGCCTAGTGTCAGAGATTATAAACCAATTTCCATCCCTGCTTTAATGCTGGTTTAATATCAGAAGAAGAACTTTACTGTGTAAATATTAAACATTTTGTTTAAATATTAAGTACCAAAGGTCTTTTCCTTTTGATTATTAAAACAGGAAGAGCCCCAACTTTGAAAGAGGTGCCTTGTTGTATTAAGAAAATGACTGGTTCCTTACCTTCAGGTTAATTATCACTGGCCAGAGATGCATGCTAAGGCAAAATGTCAGTTGTCTGCTTGTGCCACTGTGAATCTTGGTCATTAAATGGCAATAGCTGACCAGGTGTCTGCATCACTAATAATGAACTTATTAAGAATTGTAGGTTTTTCTCTTATTCTTTCCCTAAGAAGTGATCTCATGATAACTGACCACAAGAAATGATGTTTTCTTGCTGGGCGCAGGTAGAGCAGGATGGGGAATCTCAAAGAGATGACTCATGAGTAACCCAAGAGTAGCATTCATTGGATTTGATCATCAGCAAACTACAAAGGAGCTAATCATTGAAGGGTTGACAAGAAGGGTCCATTGTAAAACATACGCTTGTTTGCCCAGCTAAGATTGAAATTAAACCAGGAAATTTATGAATACCTGACCTGCAGACAAATACACAAGATGGATAAGAACTCTCCTCTGAGAGATTGTATCTTCCAAGTAATTGCTATGGGAGCTACTATGAGAATATTCACAGTTCCTTTCAATCATGAAAAAATGAGCTTTGCTCTTTAATTTATAGTACATAGGGTTTGCTAGCTTTGTATCCTTTTTCTTATTTATTGTCTTAAAATTCTGGAGTAGAACACTCTGTGTCTATTAGGTAGGTGTAAGAGATCCAGATGTTGTTCTTAAATTGATAGCTATTGGGTCCGCCTTATTGAAGTACTTATAAGAAGACAAATAAACTTGAGTTTTAGGTTTTTGGTGTTCAAATAAATTCAACACCTCTAAGTATGGAAGTGTCTTTTGAATTCTGTCTGAGGCAGTTCTCATTAGAGGAAGGTTTTAAAGCACAGTTGTTCTGATGAGAAAAGGGAAAGGGGCCTCGGTTGATTTCTTTTCTAGAACTCCTGAACCTATTAATATTTACATACAGAGGGATAGATGGAAACATTACAAAGCAGCTTGCAAGTGCTTCAATTTACCAGTACCTCAAAAGCACTTTTAAAATCTTTTCAATTATTCATTCAATTAACGTGTATATTGAGCATCCATTTTGTGTCTGGCATTGTGGTGAGCCTTCACACATTTAAAATAGATCTGAAAAGTCAAGATTAATGTATTTGATACAATTAGAAAGGTGAATTACATACTAAACTGTTCAATGGTAGAAAAATAAGGTTGGCTAGTTAGGGTGTGATGAGATTTTATAAGACCTTAATAACTGGTGAAATGAGGTCAGGTGTGCTACCATCTTTGGGCTGCATGACTTGGAGAGACTTACATCACAGTTGTAAGAGGGTTATCTGGTAAGGGGAGAGGCCGAGATCAGAAAGTCCTGCTGGAGGCTATATTATTTTAAAAAGATTTAAGTTAGTACAGTGACAGTGGAAATGGACAGGAAGTGGATTCCAGAACATTTCAAATTTGGTGGTTACTATTAGTTCTTTAAAAATTATTTCTCATTATATTTCCTCACGAGAGATATAGAAAATGTAGCTCCAGAACAAGAGAATGAGTCAAGATTTGGAAGGCAGATGTTGTTCTCTTGTTCAGATTACTGATACTCTGTGTGACTTCAGATTTTCTATAAATCCTGGTTTCTATGCCCCTACATACCCATGGCAATAATAATGATCTAGCCATTAGGTACAATTTTTAACACTGAGTAATTTTTAACTTTGAACTTCCTATGTGAAAGACTGTTTGGAATTAAAGAAGTTGTTTTTAATGCCCAGGACTTACTTTTTTTTCCATTTTAAGCCCCTGAAAGGGAGAAGGGCAGCTTGCATTTTGAATCAAAACTCATACATTATTAATCTTTAAAACATTAGTTTGCCTTTTCCTCATTTATATGTGTCATTTGTTAATATCCTTCAAATATTTCCTTTTTGAAAGATTTAAAGGCCTGCTTATTGAATGTCATAGTTTGATTTAAAATGATCTTATTTTCATTGTCAATACTTTGGTGAAATCTTTGAGATCTTGCCTTAGTTAAGATTACTTTAGTGTTCCAGTGCTGTTTTGCAATATACAAATATATTGTATATATTTGTATAATATACAAAATGCGAGAAACTTTTTATGCTAAGACTCTTCATATCTTCTATTAATAGTATCTCATGCCTACTTTTTATTCAAAAAACATCCATTGACTTCTTACAACAAGGATCTCTACCATGTGCACTGAAGATATACACCACAGTAAAAGAGATCTATTCTTCTAGGTGCTTACCAGCTAGTTGGGAAAATTGACATCTAAACACAGTGATGTAGTTAGGTGGCTTGTTAGTGGTACAAATAATTAGTGATATGGATTCATTCAGATGTATATCTATTACACAGGAAACACATGCCAAGCCTATAATGTACATGAAAATCAAAGGTGAACTCTGACTAAAGAAGGGTTTGAATTGGGCCCTGGGAGAAGGTATAGTTATAATACAGAAGAAAAACATTCCCAGCTCAGGGGACTCCTTTTGCAAACGTATCAAGGCACCAAAGCCCAAAGTGTGGCAAGGGAGAACAAAACGGGCAAGGAGGCTATTCTGAAGTCTGGGCTTAGTTCACTCTCAATACTCACAGCACATGGATAGAAATGTTTTAGAGTATTGCAACATGGAAAGAAAATATGGGGAACATTAATATATCAAGAAGGAAGCAGAAAAGGAATCTGATGAAACTGAACTGTTCCATTGCCTCTTGAAGAAATTTAACTCTTTAGAATTGTGCAATAGGATTTTCTTTCCATTCACCTCACAGGAGAAGATAGCTTTTAGCACTATGTGCTGGACATTTCTTGCCCTCTGGTTGGAGGTTACCTTTTCCAACTCGTCAGAAGCAAATGGAGCACCTAACTTCCCTCACTGCTGATTTATGTATCAAGGAATCTGGGAAACATTCTATTTTGAAAAGTATCATTGATAGGAATGCTTCCACTTCACTCCAGGGCTCCTTACAGACCATGTCACTTTTAGAAGTGTTAAAATATTAAAACCCATTCAATGTGAAGGTTAAGGGATAAGTTCTCTGGAGATTCCTGAAACAAGAGTTACTTTAAGAGAGGTAGAACATCCTGGTCTTTTAATATTAGTCTGTGAATACAAATCACAATTATCAATGGACATTCCTTTTACAGAATGAAAATGCTTGTTTTTTAGCTCTTAAGAAAAAGACCTTCATAAATCCACCCATGGTTTAGAATAAAACATTTAAAAACCTCACACTGATATGAATATAGAACAATGTTTTCCAATGAGGTCAAGCACATTAAAGAACAAATTAGGCTCTATCCAAAGTTGGCTTTGTTTATGTTATGTTTCTTTCTGCAGACCCCTTGATGATATGCACCACTTTTAAGTTTCTGAGAAATGATACAACATTGCCATTTTCAAGATTTTTTTTACCTAACTTCCAGTGACCAGTATACATTGGTAAAATCACCTGCAGTTTTTGAATAGAAGAAATACATGTCTTCAAAGTGTATTTGTTTAAATATTGGTGGATTGGATTTGGATGGTTCTATGTTTCACCATGGAGATGTTTCTGAAACCTCTTACCAGCAGTTTTTAAAATTATGACAATTATAAATTAATAATCACAACTCTCCATTAAGTACATCAGTAAAACAGCACGAGATTTATTTTATTAACAGATTTTGCTTCAAGTCCTTCCATTTTTAATTTTACTTAAAGCAAACTTTCAGAAAGAATTCTATATTCTAACTAAAGATATTCATATTATTTTAGGATGCCAAGTATTAAAAATCTAAGACTGACCCTCTGTCAAAAGAAATGTATAATATCAAAATGTTTCCTTGGCTATTTCATTGTTTTTCATGCACCATTGACAAAAATCAAATTTTGTTTTAGAAAGGATTTCAAATAGATCCATTTTTGTTCTCCTGACATTTTAAACTTGCTTATGTAAAATTATTTCATCTTTTTTATTGAAAAGTACTGAGGATTTCAAAAGTCATGATACCTCCCCTGGTGTGGAATGATTGTTGAATCAAGTTTAAAAATATGAAAGATACTAAGATAGGGAAGTGGAATAGCTGGGGCATTTTTTGAATGTGTGTGTGGCATCACTGCAGACAGCATCAGACTAATGAAAAGAATACACACGCAAAATGTGCTGCTCATTTCTTGCCTAAGCAGGTAGAATAAGGAAAGCCATGCTTGCCTTTTCTTATAATTTACCCACGTTTTAAAAAATGTATTAGTAGTTGTTTAACAGCAGTCTTTAAAAAAATTATCTCAAGGTAAGTAACAAATTATATCAGGTGAAAAGGAAAGAAGGCCAATTTATTCTATTTCACATCAGGAATAAAACCTAGCATGAGACATATTGATAAAAGTTGTGTGGGCTGGTAATTTTCGCAACCTACCTACAAGGGAATAATACATATTCCAGATATTCAAATAATATGTATTACAGAGATGTGAAGGCAAGGAAATGGCTCTGTCAGAAAGAAATACAACCGGAGGTACCCTTCATTTGAAGAAATGCACAGAAAAGATCCTCTATTAAAGAGTCCCTTATAAGAATGATTGCTTGTCCTATGTATTAATTCAATCCTATTAATTACAGCAAATTGATTACTACATTTTGAAGAAAATATGATTATTTATTATATATTTCTAATTCTAAGCAGTACAAACTAAGAAGTTTCCTTTCTATTATCCCAAACTTAACTCCCCATATCTGTTTTTCCTTTTTGAGAGGTCTATGAACCAGAAATTACACTTCAACACATTCCAGTGATTACTGAAGCTTGATCTTAAGTGGTAAATTTTCAGTGCATAGCAGTGAGATTTGGCTGTGTAATTCCTATTAATACTAATAACAGTCAATTACGGGATCCTGGATTGTACCTGAAGATTTTCTCCTAAAGCCTAAACACATTAAAATGATTTCTTTTAGTCAAACTTAGTATCAGATATAGTGTAAACTTTCATGAACTGGAGAGAAAAGATCTGAATGAAAAAAAAAGAAAAGGAGTCACTATTACAAAAAAAAAAAAAGACTACTTGACCTTGTTGAACAAATTCATATTGCTTTTGTATCTTAGCAAACATATACAGGGTTGATGGAGGACATTGCAAGAGCCATTTTGCAATGACATATCAACCTTCATGCAGCACCTATAAAAAAGTCATGCCATTCCCGTATGCATGCATCAGCAATGTGCATGATGTTTTGCTGCCTCTGATTAGCAGGATCTTCCCAGATCTGTAATAATTTGGAGAATGTGGACAAAGCTTAATATATGGGCCTTCATTGAGTTTAGTTTGGTTTTCATTCTGCTTCATTTGACTCTCCCATTTCCAATGAAATTGGTAGTCAATACAAATTAATTTCTCAAAAATGTTTCTTCCTACAAATCCAGCCTTGAGGAAACATTTCCTAGAGAAGCATTGTCCTTAGGCAATATCGTACTTTGTCATAAGCTTGTGGTAGCTACTCTTGGAGTTGGCTATGACCCATTTGGGAGGCATTACACTCTCTACCCATGAAACTCCAAATCCCCCACTACCAGCCCTAAAAGCCCACTTGAATACTTTGAACATTGATTCTTTCCTTACCCAGGCATCCATCCACTCTAGTGGCTGAATTCAAGATCCTCAGCCAGACTAAAAACTATATGACTTTTGGGCAAATTGATTATCTTATTTGAGCTTTCTTGACTTATCTATAAAATGGGGATAATAACAGTACCTATCTTGTAGGGTAGGTGATGAAATTAAAGAAGTTAGGGCCTTTGAAATAATGCCTAGCACATAGTAAGCACTACTAAATATTAACTATCATAATCCAGTGGATCTTTGTATATCTTCTTCTTATTGTTTACCATAAATATTTACAGCCTTTCTTCTCTCCTTCACCTTATTAGGCAGATGTTGTTTCTGCTGCTCAGTCCTTAGGCACTTGTTTGGCTGTACAGGCCAATGGAAGACAGAATGGGAAGGAACTAAGAAAGACCAGACTGACATGGATCAGAAAGGACATAGAGCAACACAGAGAACAGAATTTGTTTGGAAGACAGGAAGGAAGAGTGTGAGGAGAGGTATCAGGAAGCCAGAAAATTCATCCATGGGCTAATTTAGGAAGAGAACTTGTGTGAGGAGTGGGAAAGAGAGAGGAAAAGGATAGTGGAGAGAAGGGGCAGGAGAGGAAGAGGGGGCAGGAGAGGAAGAGAGAACAGGAAGGGAGAGGAGGAGGATACACCAAGCTAAGGAAGAGCCTCAGCAGGTATGGGTGAAATCTTCAGCTGCAGGCGGTGCTGTTCACTCTCTAGCATCCTTCTGGAGACTTCGCTAATGGTTTAAATTATTTGCTTTCCTTCCTCCTTTACCTCCTTTCCTCCTTCTTCTCTTCCCACTCCTTTTCATCTTCTCTTTTTACTTTAATGTGAGCTTTATTTTATTGATTTGCGGGATGGTGCTGGTGCAGTGCCATTTTCCTTCTGGGCAGGAGCACTCTCTGGGTGCAGACCCCAACAGCATCTTGCCCACCATGTTTCATGGAGCTCTCCAAGGAGGCAGAGCCACTTGACCCCAAATCACATGAATACTAAGGCTGAATCTGCTGTTTCAGATCTCTTTTTTCACAAACCAATCCAGCCCAATAATACATAACAGTTACATTTATAGCACTTCTGATCTCTGTAGTGTTTACAATGTTTTTGTTCTCATGGTCTCATTTGTTTCCTCCACACAATTTTGTACATTTACAGGCCAGAAGCTATCATTCCTATTTTATAGAAGAGGAAATATATGTCTCAGAGATGTGCTGGCCCTAGCACTAGTATGGTGCTGTGACTCTTGTTATACATTCATTCTACTCCAGCACAACATCTTCCCAAATGTTTCCACAGAACTAGAGGGCTCACATGATGTCTCCATTCTCTGAGCTTCTAGAATTCCCTCGGTGTCTTCGCCAGCATTTCATAGTTTTCCTTTATTTGTGTACTAATTGTTTTAGGTTTGTTTAGCCTCCGTAGCTCAATGATAAAAGCTCCTTTTGGCAAGGGGCTTTTTTCAGGATGTACAGAGTCTCTATTTGAGGCTGCCGGTCCCAAATCAGGGTTTTTTGTTTTGTTTTGCTTTTTGCTCTGGTGCAGAAGCCTGACACTGGACTGCATCTTTTTACTTTTCAGTTCTAGGAAGGCTTGCTGTGGGTCATGCTACTGATGTGGAGATTAGAACCTACAACCTCTGAGTGCCCTCTCTGTGGTTTAGCCCTTTGAGCCATACTGCATTTAGGTTTAGTAATTAGCACTTAGAAAGCCATTGAGGTCAATCCCCATTGCGCCTGTGCAAAATTTGGATTCATTTAATTGTCAAAGCCTCTTAGAGAACATTTCTGTGTAATTTGGTGTATTGAAAAATAAATTAAACTAATGCTATTATCTATATTCCCTTAGAATGGGATGCAGCAATATTATATGGACAGAACAAAAATCTATAATAGTCACATGTGTGGTAAGGTGACATTCAGATGCATCTGTTTCTTCCCATAAAGTCACCTGCTGGAAGCCTACTGAGTAAATGTTAATGAATTTGGGTGTACCTTAGCTGCAAATGGATCAGACCTTCCTAATGTAACATTACAGCAACCTGGATTCACTTGGATTATTCTGCTGATTTAAATTAAATTGAACACCAAAGCCAGCAAAATGTATTAGAGAGGAATTAGATGTGCTACAGAAACATTTAAAGAGTGCTCTTAGAACTCAAAGAAGAGGAGGAAGAATAAGAATATCTTTTTGTTATACTCTAGCTTAGAGGCTGAGACATGCATTTGGCAAGATGGACACGATGATTCTATTGTGTGAGCAGAATTTGCCATGTAACCTCCATTAATGTTTAAAGGTTGCTCCATAGTTTAATCTTTAAAACATCATGCTGAAAGTATGCCATCAAGAGCCTGCCAAATTTGGTTTTAAAATGCAGCTGGTTTTTAGCTAGAGGTGAGGAAAAAACATTAATGAGTTGTTTTGTTGTTGTTTTTACTGTCTCAAAAAGTTAAAACTTAGATTCCTCTTTTGATCAGTTATATGAAAAATTGTATGCAATTGCCTCTCAAATACATTTGGAATTTGTAAGTGAAGGTTTTAAACCTCTCCTCCTATATTTACGTATTTCAGTCTTCTACAATGTCTGGGATCTCTACCATGTCTGGAATAATATGCTGTACTTAAGTCTAATGTATTTAATTAATTTCTACCCATGTCCATTCACATTTACAACCCATTACTTTGTGGCTTCTCATATGTGTCATCTTCTCATTGTGAGAATGTAAATATTCAATTATATAATTCTGGGCTCTGCTTTTCATGTAGCTTCTCACTGTGGTTTTTAAGATTTTCTTTCTAGTGCTTGCTGACTTATTAATCTTATTTGTAAGATACATTTGGTCAGTCAGCAACAAATACAGAAATTCATTTAATTTTGACTATTTTTTTTCTCATAGGGAAGCTTCCTTGTGAAAGTAACCTAAATATGTTCTGCTTGATAATATTGGTTTTCAGATTACTTGTACAATTGTGAATGAAATGAGTTGTTTTTTCAGACTTCATGAGGGATTCTCTTCTCTTCCTCCCTAATACTCACAATCTCACCGGTGATGTCTAGGCCAGAGTCACTGTTTACTATTATCATAGTCTCCAAGGGCTTTCCTTGTACAAAATGATACACACAAAACAATACATAATACATGATGCCTACTCTTAAAGATCTCAACACAGAGTGGGAATTGCATGATAGATGCTGATGTTTGGACAACAGCTGGACAAAAATTTCCAACGTTCAAAAAATTTCAACATGATTTGTTGTAAATTAGAAAAGTTCTATGGCAAACAGTATAAAACAGCCAACTCTGTTTTATAATTACTATTGAAGAGTCATTATTCTGAATCCTTCATCAGCTTATTAACATGAAGCACACATTCTATGGCCAATACTGACAGCATTGCGCTTTTTTGGTCGGAGTTATGGTTTTCTACCTTTTTTCCATTCCAATGGGATTTTTACTACAAACGAAATATTCTCATGGTGGAAAATGTACAAAACAAATACAGTTGGAGCATGGTTCAATATAAGCATTACAGATAGAGTATGTACATATACATTCATCATATGTGATATGTACATACTATGTATATAAATATAAACTTTCTAGTAGGCACATTAAAAAGTAAAAAGGAACAGGTGAAATAATTTTAATAATATATTTTAACTTCAAATATTTAAAACATTATTATTTTAACATGTAATCCATACAAGGTAACTACAATGAGATATTTTATATTCTCTTTTTCATACCAGGTCTTCAAAATCTTGTTTTGCACTTACAGCACATCTGAATTCAGACTAGCTGCATTTCCACTGCTCAGTGGCTGCATAATGGCTACCATATTGGTCTGCAAATTTAGATGTAATGGTTGTAGGAGTTGAGAGCACTAAGACTTCTGTGTTTGAATATTACCTCTGCCTCTGTCCCTCTGTGACCATGGGCAAGTTAATTAAACTTTCTGAGACTCAGTTTTCTAATATGTAAAACAGGAGGGTAAAAATTGCTTCTATCTCATCGAGTTATTATGAGGTTAAAGGAATTCAAAATACCCCAAAAATAGTAAATATACTGCATTAGAGGACGGAAAGGGACTGGTATTACTGAGAGAGTTGCCTGAGCCTTCCTCAGGTAACTAAAGGTTTTTAAAGAAATGCATGATATCATAGTTGTATTTCCATGTTCACCACATTTTGTTACCCTGGCCATCAAATCATGCCATTTTCAATGCTTAATACCCTTGTCTTCTTTGGGGAGTATCCTTCTCCCACTTCAGGTATTCAGCTAAAATGCTTTATTATGCTTAGTTTTTAAAGCAGCCAAAGGTTGAAAGTAAGAAGTAAAGACTAAGCCTTGTTTGAGCTCTTTTGAGAGTCTATACTTTTTCTTTGGGATAAGTAAGTTGGATAGAAAAGTGATTTTTCCATAGTGCTCACTGGCTGAAACTATACAAAAAAAGTGGAATTGTTTACATTCCTAATTATACAAATATTCTGCTAGATCCAGAGGAAAATATGACCCATTTTTGTCAGCACATATCATGACTGCAAAAAGTGGGATGGCAGTGCTTATATCCTTCCAAATTCATGGACACCATGACAGTGTTGTGGAAAAGCCTATTGTAAGTTAGAGTATTCGCATAGCTGCCAACCACCTGTAAGAAGTGCCAAACATCAATAACTGTCTACATTGTCCAAAGGAAGCAGTAAGGACAAGCATCAATGATACTGTAACCAACATTATAATTGCTTACCAAGGGGACAATGTTAATTCATGACTGCAGTATCCTTTGAAGCTAGCCAGAGACAAATAAAAACAACAGTAGGAATTCAATTAGACCATCCAGGCTGGCTAGGGCCCATAGAGCTATCAGAGGCCAGACAAGACTCAAAATTACCATTCAAGCCCTTAGAAAGAGGGAAATTGCAGAGTATGCTGTTCAAAGGTGGTGTTTCTGTCTGCCATAGAATTTCATGGCTCCTTTTAGTCCTCAGGGAGGTGTCTGAAAAAGATCATTCGTATATTTTCTCCTGGTAACAAACAATTAGAAAGCCCTGTTGAGATATGAGGAACTTGAGAGTTCACTTTCTCCAGTTCCCTAAATTACATATGAAAAGAGCAAGGCCCAGAGAAGTTAACTGATTGCTCAAAGTCACACTGCCAGTTCCTAAGGATGTCCAGGACTGAAAGACAAATCTGCTATTCTGGCCTTCTGCACATTAGTCTTTCCAGGCTTCCTCATTATTCTCCTTTGATTTTGCTAGGGCAAGAATAATTTTCTCTTTCTCTTCTTATTGTAGCTGTCATCCTAAGAATGGGAGAAGAATTCAAGATGGCAGTGGCAAAAAAATCTTTCTTTTTTGTAGAAATCCCCAGACTGGAAAATCCATTCGGCCAGCCTCTCAGGGCTTACTTTAACAGTGGGCAGTCTTGTGATTCAGTAAACCTAGATCTGGTGACCTCACTGAAGGTGTAGCACATAAAAACCAAAAGAAAGTGTGACCAGGTTTTTGTTCTTGTTGTTGTTTTGGTACTTTTAGTTGTCATGGTACCTGCCTGTTTCATTCCTTTTGGTCACATAAGTTTTAGAATTTATGATGGATTTTTGGTTTAGCAATTATGCCATTTTCTGTGTAGGCATTGTGACTTTTTGAATTAAAGTAAGGAGAAGAACTTTGAGTATTTAGAAATGTCAATGCTGGTATTTTGAATTATCAAAGAAAGAAGTTGCAACATGTTTCTGCAATACCTTCTACACTGTCTCCAAGTTCCAGAGTCTGGATTGTTCTGTGTTAGCATACTGAATTCCATGCAAGCACTATGAAAGTGCCTGTGAATGCCTAAAATACAATCAGAAAGTATCTTGGAGTTTGGTAAAATGTAAGTCTTTAAAAACACTTATTTATCCTTAGAGTTAAATATAGAAAATTTCTCTTTGGTGTTTCCACCAAATCTAGGTAGCATCCTGTTTGCAGAGAGGTTAAGTCTCTAGAATGCTCATCTAATGTTAAAAATTAACTTGTCTTATAAATAATAGTTTATTCTCACAAATACTAGTTTTTTTGGGCTGCTGTGGAACTGTGCTGAAAGCTCTGGACTTTGAGTTACAAGAAGTGAGATTTTTAAGGCTCTAATTGGCCACTTATTAGGAAACACTATGTACCGAAAATGTCTATGATTAGGATTCAATAACATGTGAAGCAACATGCAAATTATGGAGCTTTGTACAAATGTAAAGTCATATTATCTTGCTCAAAATCTAATACATATTTGCTTTTATATTTTGAAATCATTTGTATTTATGTAAAGTATATTCTATATGATAGTGATTATGTCCAGATTGGAGATGTTTATTGATAAGCTTCCTATCTAATTTTTGTTACCCATTTATTTTAACAAAGCTTACTTTATAGCCGACTTAAAATTTGCCTCAAATAGTCAACTGATGATGGCTACAGCTATCAGAGCCACTGTTTATGCTACAAAAATCAAACTAAACATTTTTAAAAATTTCCACAGAAGATTCCAGCTAATGAAAGCACCATTTGTGATGTGCTAAAACATGCGCACACATAGGTATTGCCCCATTTATCAGACATGAGAGCTAATTACCTCATACACCACTATATCTCTTCCACTCTCTGCATTTCAATTCCCAATATTAACACATAGGTGGTCAAGCTGACCATCGAATAGCCTGCATGAGCATGAATGCATTAAATAATTTAATGTTGGAAGAGTTTATTAAACTGCCACATTCTAATCAGCATGCGTACCTGCTTTCATTAATTTTGCACTGGTCCATGGTGTGTCTCTACAGCCAACACAGAGAGCACTAATGTTAATAGGAGCTCTTAACAAACAGGACCAGTTAATCAAGGAAAATTTACTATTAACCACATGACCATGCATACTGCAATCTAATTACAATCAGATTTAACCCTCACCCTGCCACACCCATTTAGACATCTTTCTTATTATTTGTCAATAAAACTGCAGAAAATTGAGTATCATTATTTCATTAGAGTGAGAAAGATATTTGCATCTGCACATGATTATGAACATGAGAGGGTTTTCTGCTGATACAGTTCCATGTCTGAAAGATTTGATTTTGTTAAAGATCATTTGGGAGAAAGCCCTGGTGCCAGCTCCTAAATATTTTTAATTTTCTGAAAATAACTGATTATAAAGAAAGTTTCTCCAATTGAACTCAATATTCTGAGCTGGTTCAGGAGAAATTCAGCATTTGGCAAATTACAGTTATTGCTGTGTAAACAGTGTGAATATAATCTCAATCATTTAGTTTGACTGTTTAACAAAATAATCTAAAACATTCATGTGAAGTCTGATAAAATAGGTGCCCCATTATTTAACCATGTTTGGTTACCTCAGTGCTAATGTAGTGGAGAAACATGTACCATGCTAACCATTTTGCATATTTAGAAACAGCACATAAAAGCCAAAAGAAAATGTGACCGGATTTCTCTTTGTTGTTATTTTGGTACTTTAAGTTGTCATATCATGGTACCTGCCTGTTTTATTCCTTTTGGTCACAAATTTCCACCATAAGTTTGTGTGTCATTATGATGGATTTTTGGTTTGGCAATTATGCCATTTGCTGTGTAGGGGTTGTGACTTTTTTAATCAAAGTAAGGAGAACTTTGAGAATTTAGAAATGTCAATGCTGGTATTTATGAATTACCAAAGAAAGAAGCTGCAACACATTTTTCCCCCTAGTATTTTGTCTTATAATCATTTTGCTGCTTGGAATATTAGCCCACACTAAAGACTTAAAAAAAAGAAATCCCAGGAACTCATGAAGAATTTCTGCTTGATGACTGTTTAAATACTTTCTTGACAGATGTTGATTATCCTGTTTCAGACATTACTTTCTATTGGGGCTGATAAAGACTATCTTCCTTTGGTATATTTTATTTTATTGTAAATCAAGCTACCTTGCTTTAATGATATAGACAATTCTGTATATGTTGGCTATGGGATCAGATGAACTATAGAGTGGGTTTGAGTAATGGATAGAATTTTATTCTGTATCATACATAGTACAGTAGTTCTTTATCTGTATTATATTTTCTCCTGTAATTCATGGGTTTGTAAGTGACTTTTACAGTTTTACTTCTTAAAAAGCAGCAATCATACCTATCTTGCCACTGTACTATCTAGCAGCCATACCTGTTGGAATATTAACACTTTCAAATGTACAGTTGGTTGGATAGCATTCTCTTTACAGAGGAATGTTACACAAGGACCCTCCAACTAGAATGTAGTCTCGAAAGAACATTTAAAATGTGATGTGACATACAAAAATTCAATGCACATAATTTACCATGAGCCTGTGCATTATTTGAGGTGATGGTGAATTCTTCATTTCTCTAACTCCTCTCTCAGAAACAGGCAGAACAGGGTAGGGGCTGGCAGATACTGCTGCAGAAGTTGCAAGGCCACTGGGAAAAATAGGAGAAGGGTGCTGAAGAACCTGCGTCACACTCTTCTGAGAGCTCTGACTTAAGAAAGGGAGATTGAAGAACCATACCTGTCTTTCTTTATTATAAATCCTAAGAAATTATAGAGTAATAACATAGTTAAAGGGAGAAAATTGTTTTGAATTTAATAAAGAAAAAACATTTTCTGACTTGAGTGGTATAATGTTTTCCAAAATGGTTGATTAAATATGTATGTAAGTAAATCTTTTGGGAGCCAATATTTGACATTTAGAATATCTTTGATTTGCCTATCTGTTGTCATCTTGATTTTTGACTACATCTTATCTGCGTATATGGTTATCTAGGCAAGCCATAAGGTTAGGTGAAAACACTGTGCAAGGAGTAGGGAGATTTGAAATGTGTTTTTAGTTCTGCTTAGTTCCCTCATCTGTAAAGAGAGTGGTAAATTAGCTCATCTTCAAGGATTTCTGAACATGTTAATTTTAAGTATACAAAGTAATAGAATCCAAGACAATACTGCACATAAGATACTCTTCAGAAGTTCAGAAATCTTAGATAGGCAGTCAGGGAAATGTTAAATAAATGACTTTATTTTTTAATTTTTAAAATTTCATGTTCAAAATAAAGGGCATCCAAATTCAGATCCCTTTCTTTTCTTCCAATCCTTGTAAGATGTACAAATTTTACACGAGGGATGATAATGCAATAGTACCCTATATGACTCAAATATAATTTAGTTTGGAAATGTCATATGATAATCCCACATAAAGCCCTATTTATCAAAGGCCCGAGCTGTCAAGTCGTGATGGTGCTTTGATTATTTTACACATTATTTACACAGGGAAGAGCCAAAAGGTGCATTCCACACATGATTTAAGAAAGAAAAAGGGCTCCTTAAAATGGAGAGTTTATCCTTTACACAAATATTGTTAATTTTGAAAATGTGAAAGAATAGGAGCATTAAGTGGGCTAGACCATGGTAAACACACACACAAACTACAAACACACACATAGATGTGTACACATACATATATACAAACATAAATCACCATTGAATAGGAGAAAAAATTCTGATGTAAGAAATACATCAGTGCAAGGAATATGAACAAAATAAAATAAATAGCGTTTACCCTGGGTAGTGGTATTCATAGAAAGTATTCAGAATTTAAGATTTCTCAACTACAAGGTGATGCAAATTTGCTTTAATGACCCACAGAGGGTTGGGGCCAGGAGCCAGGAAAGGAGAGGGAGATGGGTAAAGAGGATTTTTAGTGAGTTTGATGCAAGGTTTACAGACTCACCTGCCATCCAGGGAGGATGAGTCCCAATAGGAAAACACTAAGAGTACTCATTTGTGAATGTACATGCATATAGCTCAGCATACATGCAGAGGTGTGCAAGCAAACATCTCAACTAAGTCAGTAATCCATGTTCTTCTGGGGGAAGGTAAGGCTAGGAGAGGGAAGGAACACAATGGAATAGGTCTTTCACCTGCTGCATCTATGTGTGTTTACTGTGTTAGCCCAATATGACACTGGCAATTCTTTTGAGACATAGGTAGGAAAAATGACACTGTGTGGGAAAGAAATTAAAATAGAACAGGAAATCTTGAGTCCCAGAAATGAAAACTGAAAAGAACACTTTCCATTTCCTTTAGTTATTTTCTCTGCATCTTCTTTCCCTCCTCAGTAACTTCAATTTATTGTGATCTTTCTCTAGGGAGCACCTACATAGTTTCAGGTGGAGCCCCAAATTGTACTTGTCCTTGGGTCATACTTGCCTGGGGTAATACCACATCCTGTATGGTGTAACTACTCTGATAGTTGTCCAATTCAGGATATTTCTGGACCTTAATGGTAAATGAACCACAATATGAGATTTGCTTTGCAAGAAGGAAACCTCTAAAAATTCTACTACAAATCTACCATGAAGATCTAACAAACTATTTTTCATGATACAGTTACCATTGAGAGTACCAAGACTGGATCAAATATTCACTGAAGATATGGTATAAGATTATCATGCTAAAAATGACTCCAAAATGCCAAAAAGAAAACCATAGAATGGATTTTAAGAAATCTATTAAATGCCTACATGATGTGCTATCATGCCAACTTAATTGTTACATTTAGTGTTCATTAAAACTTCACTGCATTTGAAAACAATTTGTAGGTTTAGATTTTCTCATTGCAAAATTTCCATCCATGCATGATTGCTGAGAGCTCATAACAAATTGTGAATCAAGTGAATCACTTATAGCCAAATAATTACCAAAAAAGTTTTACAAATATCCTTTCAAAAAATGACAACAATATTAGGCTGAATGGGGGTCATGGGTACACTTTTAGAAAGTGTTGACATGTTGCGGGGAAAGGTCTCCACGTGTAAGAAGGCCTAAGACCAACGGAGATCTGAAAAAGGACCTGAGTAAGGAGTCAACTGTCTTAAAGCAGTTTCCCTGAAGGTACTGGTGTTCTAAGGAACTATTACTGGAAGAATTTTCTCAAGGTGACAAAGCTGCATTCTTTTATTCTCAAGTACTCTCAACAGAGGGCATCAAGTTAGTCTTGAATATCTGTAGTGACGGTAGATGATTATCTGAAGCCCTTGCAGCAGCTTGGCTCTCCCTGGGGCTTGAAACAGCTCTTGGATACCAAGCACTCCCTGAAACACAGTTGTTAACGATAATGATACACTAGACGTGGGCTCACTTTGACTTTCTACACTCTTCACATGAGCTATTGTAAGCCTGTTCTACTTTCACAGAAAGGCATTCAGCTGAAATTTTCTCTTATGCTGCTCAGCATGTCTTGATGGGAATGCTTCTCTCAGGACATCCCTGGGCTTGGTGTGTCAGTCACATTAGGAAAATGTTCCTCAAGTCAACCTTAGACAGTTTCCTGGAGGAACTCTTTTCCAGGCAGGAGTTTTTTCTTTTATTTTAGGTTCCATCTTCACCCCGATAATTTTTGATAAATTAGAGTTGGCAAATGTTTATTTACCTCAGACTAGTTAAGAAACAGAAAATGATGTTCCTGAGCCGCAAGAATAGGATCCACCTGGATCCTCAGACAGAACGTTAAATGAGGCTGGTAATTTTTTAAACATTTACTCTGAGAAGCCACACAGTTGGTGACTGTTAAAACTGTGTTTTTTTTTTTTTGTTTTTGTTGTTTTTGTTTTTCCTTGAATTGTGTTATGTGCTGGCCTGGAATTTATTTTCTGAATTGTACTAAGTGGATGATAGTAATTTACATTATTACATTTTAGGACACAGCACTATCTCTACTTTCTCTCTTCATCCTCTTCCTTCCTCTAGCTCCTCTCTCTCTCTAATCCTGCCTTCTACTTTGACTTGCTTTTGGGCAAAGTTCTATTAGCAATCTTTGTTATCTCTCTCAGGGTCTGCTTTCTTCTAGAAAAGACTCATTCTTATAAAAATCATGATAGTTTGACAAGCTGAGGGCAATTACCTGATCAATATCAGTCAGAATGAGAAGCCCATGATGGATGCCCCTTTGGATTGAAAGAAAAGCAGCAGAGACATATTAAATTAAGCTAGTCTCATTTGGCCCATCACCAGAAGATACTGAAGCAACGTAATTTGACCTTTAAAAAATCAAGAGACCGTCTGCATCATCCCAGCATGAAGAAAGGTCTCAGACGTGGTAATTAGAGAATTGCAATAATTGCTGGTTTTGCAACAAAGGATGTTTTTCAAGTCTTTGGGTCTCAAACTACAAATTTAAAAAAATTAGTGAGCTCATTTTCTCAGTTGCTATAGAGTATGTGGGGATAGTGCATGGGGCAAGGTGGACATAAGACAAAATTGGGAAGAAGGCATTGCCAACTCTTCAGAAACTGTAAGTCTTAACCTACTCTCTCTAACTTGGCAGGCTAATAAATGTTTTAATTATACTTTTAGCTTGATACTACTTCTAAAGCCAAACAGTAAATCTCTTTAGATTATGTTGTCATTGGCTGTTAACATAGCTAACAAGGCAATAGATCTCAGATATTTAACCATTATTACTTCTCATTGGCTCAAACCATCACAATAAACAACATGTACACTCAGGAAAATTAATATATCCTCAAATCCAAACATCACTATGAAAAGGTCACCTTCACCCAGTAACTATTCACAACATTTTTCATGTTTGTACAGTTATGGAAATGAGCAACACTGTAAAATTTTATTTAAATCATCTCCCTTTCCCTGTGACAATATCAAAAGGCACGTTTCTCAACTTTTTTCTCTTTATCTGATCCAAAGATCTATGGCCCTGACAGCGATAAACAAAAACACACAAAATTGAACATTCTGGGGACCTGGCATGGGAAACTGTTCATAGGAATCCAGAGTCAGAGGGAGCCTTAAAAAGCTGTCTTTCTGTTCCATATTCTCAAACTTTAGATGTGTAAAAATTACCTGGACAGCATTATCCACTATGCCTGGGTAGGGTCCAGGGACCTGTATTTTCACAAGTGACCCCCGGTGATACTATGCTGGCGGTCCATGGACCACATAGTGAGGAGCACTACAGAAAGTACACAAGCTTAAGAAGGTACAGCAGCTTAAAGTGGTGAAAGTCAGTCACTTTTTGCAAAGGCTACCATGGAAGTGGACTGAGACTCATTCAGTCAAGTAACACATCCAATGCTTTGGCGTTCTGTCACTTGCCTATTAAGAACTGCCACTTTCCTTTTTCTAGCTAGAATCTCTTTGTTTTGTTTCAGTCCATTTTGCTTAAAGGTATTCCACTTGTAAAAGTGCTCCTAGGGACAACAGTGTGTTTTATTTTCATCTTTTCCTATCAAATAAGTGCCACCCCCTCTGCTTTCCATATAGCTGACTTCAATATCCCAGACTTCCAGATACTTCCTAAGTGCAGGTCACTTTCTTACCAGGAAGAAGAAACATTTGTTAACCTATTTTTTTCAGAGTAAAAGCCAGAGCCCTTGTGACATCAGCACCTCTATTCTGCCTCTCACCCTCTCACACCAGTCGCAGTGACCTCCTTGTTCCTCAAAAATGCCAGACATTCTCCTACCTTAGGGCCTTTATTCCAGCTATTTCCTCTGTTTAAGACACTCTCCTCCTAGATATCCACTTCAAGTCTTTGCTTAAATCCCACCTTCTCCTCCTCACCACATTATTTAACAGTGAAATCCAACCTTTCTGTCTTTATTCTTGATCACCATTACATGATCCATATGTTTTGTCTTTTCTTCCCATAGCACTTCCTTATAGCATATGATATAATTTACTTTTAAAATATTGTTTATTTTTGTTACTCCCTATTCCTATTATAAACTCCACGAAAGTCAGCAGCTAGAACAGTGCCCAGCACATGGATGAAAGCATGAGTCTAATAGCCTGTGATAGTTGCCGTTTTACAAGCATTTGCATCAAAATCTATGACAGGCTGGAGGAGGCAACAGTCATGAAGGTGGAAACTCACATATTCTTCAGATTCACATAAATTCATATGTGATTCAGAAAATATATTTGATTAGTAGTCATTCTAGATGGGTCTTAAATTACACTACAAAAATTATTAACCTCTCAGCCTACTTCTCCAGTCAGCTGTTTCAAACTCTTTAACGTGAATACTGATTACCACTACAACAACTGAGGACAGAGTAATCAGAGAAAGTAGCCACCTATAAGGAAAAAGTTGCTTGATTGAGGGCCATAATTAGCATTATCCAAATTATATCAAATATATTGTTAGGGACTTGATGTTATCTTGGCGTTTTTGGACACATCCCTAATGGTACTTATTTTGCCAAATTTATGGGAATAGCTACCTTTATGGAGAACTTGGGATGTATTATACAAGATGCTAAGTGCTTCACAAACGTTATCTCCCTATTTCTTTAAAACAGCCCTATTAAATGTAGTGTCATAATTCATTGGCTTGCAAGTGAAAGAAAATCCAGCTCGCACTGTTTTAACTGAAAACAAACAAAAAAGAGAAAAAAGAGTGTATGTGGTTCATGTAGCTAGAAAGTCAAGAGAAAAAAAATGTATTGCTATCGATTACTCAAACACTAAAAATAACATAAGTGAAGTAAAAATAATGTCAACTAAACATTTAAAAATAAGAGAAGTCGAGTAATTATTCTAGAATTATATTCACATGCTTTAATTCGTTTTAAGCCATGTCTGTCTTAGCACCGTGTAACAAGTGTTTTTCAAAAGAATGCATTTTTTCAATATTGTCTTGTTTTGTTTTGTTTTGTTTTTGAGATAGAGTCTCACTGCTCTGTTGCCCAGGCTAGAATACAGTGGCACAATCTTGGCTCACTGCAGCCTTGATTTCCCTGGGCTCAGGTGATTCTCCCACCTCAGCCTCCCAAATGGGCAGGACTACAGGCATGTACCACCATGGCCAGCTAAGTTTTTTTTTTTTTTCGTAGAGATGGGGCTTTGCCATGTTGCCCAGGCTGGTCTCGAACTCCTGGGCTCAAGTGATCCACCTGCCTGGGCTTCCTAAAATGCTGGAATTACAGGTGTGAGCCACTGTGCCCCACCATAGTTTTGTTTTGTTTTTGTTTTGTTTTCCATAAATGCAATCTTCTTCCAAGTTGCATTTTAGTGTTAATAAATTTGAAATTTTTGACATTTCCAATACATTTTTCTCTATACATCATATTCTGAATTGAGAATAAAGTTTTCCACATAAGTGTTGAGGTACTGTATAACTTCAGAGCATGTTCTACAAAATGGAGAATATTCTTAATTTTTTTGTACTGAAATATGTAAATATTTCAGACCAAATATTTTCACAGGTACCGTCTTTGAGGACCTTTCTATGATAAATATTTTCACACAGCAAAACTCATCAAATGAGTATTCTCTATGATTCTTATGAATGTTTTCCTAACTATAGATAATATAGACACTATAAGATCATAAACCTTCTCAATTTCATCCAATTCCAGTATATAATACAGACTAAAATATTATATATAGGAACTTTATCATACAATCTTCCCACAAATTGAACTATTCCAAAGCACAATTATAAAATTTCAGACTTAAATCTTGCATGATGTTTGAGCTTTCATTGTTTTATTTCTTCACTTCCTCCTTTGCTTTTGTAGAAATAAATTTCATCATTTTATGTCCACACTTCATGTTTATAATAACTTGTGTTCATTGTTCACAACAAAACAAAATTTGGAATCATTTATAAAAATGCACAATATCTTATGAAGCAAGAAGGCTGATTTAAAAAGCAGTACTTCAAAGGTACAAATGTTTCTAAAACCCATTTTATAATGGATAGCAAAGGGAGGAAGCTTGTATTTTCATGTTGAAGTATTTTCTGTATTCAACAGTGTTATCATATTTTGTTGTTCAGTTATAGTGTGTGTGTATTTACAGCTAAAAATTATATTTTCCTTGGTGGAATATCCCAATTTATTTGTGATTATGAATTATGTGTTTACCACTATAAATTCCAAGTAAATGTCTGCTCTATAAGCTTCTTAATTTAGTAAGAGCTGTGCTTTACCATGAGACAATGTTCTTCTGAATTTGGCTTTTTAAATTATCACAGCAAAGAAAATAACTGTGGCTTAATGTTTTACTTTTAAACTGATATTACAATAGCGCTCACAATAATTTCAAATGTTTCTTCTTTAACAAAATGAACTTCCAAAGCCTTCCTTTGATTCCATGAATTGCATGAAAAAATTGAACCATTAGAATTAGCTGACTTTCTATCTGACACTGATAAGAAACTAACGTCACTTCTGGTAATGAACCCAACATATTAAGAACTACTGCTTTACTTTTCATTCATGTTAAAAACAAAACAAAACTAAAGAAAACAAAAAACTTGGCATTGAAAATAAACACAATTAATTAAAAATAACAATCCTTTGATCTGAATGAAAAGGCATGGCTCACAGAGTGACTCATAAACATATATTCTGCAGCTGCATCAGTTAACTTATCTTTTGGGGGCTTAGTCTTTAAAATAAATACTATTTAAAACAGATGATAATGTTTCTTCAGCAGATTTATGTCTATGGTTTTCACATGTCAGCAATATCATTTATGGCCCCCAAAGTAAGCAGTAAGTGTTGATAAGCATTAAAGGTAAGTTCAGCATTCCCATCAACATAAGAAATGAAAAATCAGCACTTTTATTTTTATTTAGGATGCATTTTTAGCTCATTGCTGTTGAGATCCTTTATTTCAAAAATTTAAAATAAATTATAAATTTATGTATTGAATATCAAAAAATTAAATATAGAAAGAGTTGTAGATTCATACCAAGTGATAACCAAACTTCCATACTAAGTGTATTCAGTCTGCACTTTTTAATGCTCCACAGGATTCCTCAGTCTCATTTTCTGGATATATTTCACATAGACTTAAACCATAATTTCTTTCACTTGTCACTGACCCCTAATAGGCAAGTTGGAGACTTCATGCATCTCACAGGCTGGGGCTGGGGCTCCAGTAGAGCAAGTGGTTGGCATAGGTGGCAGCCTCATATGTTTCCTCCACCACTACCTGAAACTAGAAGAAGTGAGCATTCCCTAGCCATGTGCTTGCAGGCCCACTGCATGCCCCTTTGAAATGAAGACCTTAGTTCCCCTGCATTGGGGAATGAGAGTGACACATGGTTCTCCATTTTTTATATGTTGTGGAAAGTGAAAACTCAATTCACTGTATGTGTGTCTCACACAGTACCAGACAAGAGTTGGAATTACAAAATGGAGGCCTACCAAACATTCCAATTTATTTTAGTGAAACTTAAATCAGGGACTTATATCGTCAAACCAAATGAAACATCAGATCAGCCTATATATATTGGCCTCTAGGCAAAACCAAATGTCTGATTGTCCTTGCCACAAGGAGCTACAAGTGCAGAGTGGAGAACAAAACTAGCCTATGTAGGGTTCAGTAAGCACCAGATAGAATGGAAATGAGAGAGTGACAGAAAGATACCCAGATGCCAGTTCATTTAGAGTCTTGCTGGCCATGACAAAGATTTTAGCTTTTAGTTTACATAATCTAATAAGCCTCTGGAAGATATTGATGTGATTAATATTTAAAAGGTCATTTGGAGGGTGGGCCAAGATGGCTGACTAGAAGCAGCACCCTTCAGAGGCTCCCACTGAAAAAAACCATAATAAGCATGTGAATCCTTCACCTGCAATCAAGGTATCCAGGTTCTCTCATCAAAATTGACTAGAAGGCTGGCGTGACCTATGGAGAGAAGGCAGAGCAGTGTGTTGCGGTGGCCCACCTGAGGAGCCACATGGGGAAGGGGAACCCCTTCCCCCCAGCCAAGGGAAGCAATGAGTGAGCTTGTTATCCAGCCAGGGAAACTGTGCTTTTTCCACGCAACTGTGCAACCCACAGATCAGAAGATCCCACTCACAAACCCGTGCCACTGGGGCCTAACATCCCAACCCCAGAATTTTCAGATTCTTAGAGCCTCTCAACTGGAATCTGATTAACCCTACTGAACTCCCAGTGGGAGGAGCGACCAACACCAGCTGCAGCTGCCTGCTATCGAAGCCATTTGAGCTCCTTGGGGGGAGGGGCAGCAGCCAGCACTGGGACTCACGACTGCCTAACACCCTAATCTCCCTGGGTGGGGGAAGGGCGGCACCCATTTCTATAGCTCCAGGCTGCGCTTTTCCCCTGCTGGAGCCAGGGAGACTGGACAGCCTGGTCCCAAGACTTGTCCCCACAGCCCAACACACCAGCTGTGGCCATCTGTGGCCAGAGTGCCTTTTCAGTTCTAAACCTGACCCACCCTTCCTCAGTGGGCAATGCTTCCCTGCAGGATCTCCAATAACTCCAGCCATAGGCTCAGGGACAGAATTCGGATCTCCCTGGGCCTGAGCCCCTAGCGGGAGGAGTGGCTGCAGTCTCTGCAGACCAGCAGACTTAGCCTCTCCTCCTGGTAGTTCTGAGGAATCCGGGCAGCCCAGAAGAATGGGTTTCCCCCCAGCAAAACACACCATCTCCACCAAGGGACAAATTGCTTCGTTAAACGGGTCCTGCTCCTTGTGCCACCCAACTGGATGAGATCCTCCAACAGGGGTTGTCAGACACCCTATACAGGACCGATCCTACTGGCATCAGGTTGGTGCCCCTCAAGGTCAGGGGTCCCAGAAAAAGGAGTAGACACCCATCTTTGCTGCTCTCCAGCCTGCTTGAGTGACATCTCCAGGCATAGGAGCAAATCAGATGAATCCGGCCTGAAGTGAATCCCTAGCAAACTGCAGCAGCCCTATAGAAGAAGGACCTGACTATTAAAAGAAAAACAAACAAGCATTAAGCAGCAACAACGGCATCAACAACCACAAGGCCCCCACAAAAACCCCATCCAAGGGTCAGCAGCCTCAAAGACTGAAACTAGACAAACTCATGATTCTTTCTGAATTAACGAAAAAATGCCAAAACCCCAAAAGGCCAGAGTGCCTCTTCTTCTCCAAATTATCGCAACGTTTCTCTATCAAGGGCACAGAACTGACGGAGGATCAGGTGGATGAACTGACAAAAGTAGGCTTCAGAAGATGGGTAATAAAAAACTACGATACACTAAAGGAGCATGTTCTAACCCAAAGACCTGTCTTACGTGCAAAGACACATACAGACTCAAAATAAAGGGATGGAGGAAAATTTACCAAGCAAATGGAAAGCAAAAAAAAGCAGGGGTTGCAATCCTAGTCTCTGACAAAACAGACTTTAAACCAACAAAGATCAAAAGAGACAAAGAAGGGCACTACGTAATGATAAAGGGACAATTCAATAAGAAGAGCTAACTATTCTGAATATATATGCACACAATACAGGAGCACCCAGATTCATAAAACAAGTTCTTAGAGACCTACAAAGAGACTTGGACTCCCACACAATAACAGTGAAAGATTTTAACAGCCCACTGTCAGTATTAGACTGATCAACGAGACAGAAAATTAACAAGAACATTCAGGACTTGAACTCAGCTCTGGATCAAGTGGACCTAGTAGACGTCTACAGTACTCTCCACCCCAAGTCAACAGAATATACTTTCTTCTCCGGGCCACATGGCACTTATTCTAAAATCGACCACATAATTGAAAGTAAAACACTCCTCAGCAAATGCAAAAGAATTGAAATAAAAACAAACAGTGTCTCAGACAATGGTGCAATCAAATTAGAACTCAGGATTAAGAAACTCACTCAAAACCACATAATTTCATGGAAATTGAACAACCTGCTCCTGAATAACTACTGTGTAAATAATGAAATTAAGGCAGAAATAAATAAGTTCTTTGAAACCAAGGAGAACAAAGAGACAACATACCAGAATCTCTGGGACACAGCTAAAGCAGTGTTAAGAGGGAAATTTGTAGCACTAAATGCCCACATCAGAAAGCTAGAAAGATCTTGAATCAACACCCTAACATCACAGTTAAAAGAACTAGAAAGGCAAGAGGAAACTAGTCCAAAAGCTAGCAGATGACAAGAAATAACTAAGATCAGAGAAGAATTGAAGGAGATAGAGACACAAAAAACCCTCCAAAAAATCAAATCCAGGAGCTGGTTGTTTGAAAAAGTAACAAAACAGATAGACTGCTAGCTAGACAAATAAAGAAGAAGAGAAGAATCAAATAGGCACAATAAAAAAGTGATAAAGGGGATATCACCACTGACCCCACAGAAATACAAACTAACATCAAAGAATATTATAAATACCTCTATGAAAATAAACTAGAAAATCTAGAAGAAATGGATAAATTCCTGGATGCATACACCTTACCAAGACTAAACCAGGAAGAAGTTGAATCCCTGAATAGACCAATAACAAGCTCTGAAATTGAGGCAGTAATTAATAGCCTATCAACCGAAAAAAGCCCAGGACCAGATGAATTCACAGCTGAATTCTACGAGAAATACAAAGAGGAGCTGGAACCATTCATTCTGAAACTATTCCAAACAATTGAAAGGGAGGGACTCTTCCCTAAGTCATTTTATGAAACCAGCATCATCCTGATACCAAAACCGGGAAGAGACACAACAAAAAATGAAAACTTCAGGCCAACATCCCTGATGAACATCGATGCGAAAATCCTCAATAAAATACTGGCAAACCGAATCCAGCAGCATGTCAAAAAATGTATCCACCACGATCAAGTCGGCTTCATCCCTGGGATGAAAGGCTGGTTCAACATATGCAAATCAATGAATGTAATCCATCACATAAACAGAACCAAAGACAAAAACCACACAATTATCTCAATAGATGCAGAAAAGGCCTTTGATAAAATTCAACATCCCTTCATGTTAAAAACTCTCAATAAACTAGGTATTGATGGAACATACCTCAAAATAATATGAGCAATTTATGACACACCCACGGCCAATATCATATTGAATGGGCAAAAAACTCAAGCATTCCCTTTGAAAACCATCACAAGACAAGGATGCCCTCTCTCACCACTCCTATTCAACATAGCATTGGAAGTTCTGGCCAGGGGAGTCAGGCAAGAGAAAGAAATAAAGGGTATTCAAATAGGAAGAGAGGAAGTTAAGTTGTCTCTGTTTGCAGAAGAAATGATTTTATATTTAGAAAACCCCTCATCTCGGCCCCAAAAGTTCTTGAACTGATAATCAACTTCAGCAAAGTCTCAGGATACAAAATCAATGTGCAAAAATCACAAGCATTCCTTTACACCAACAATAGGCAAACAGAGAGCCAAATCATGAATGAACTTCCATTCACAAGTTCTACAAAGAGAATAAAATACCTAGGAATACAGCTAACAAGGGATGTGAAGGACCTCTTCAAGGAGAACTACAAACCACTGCTCAAGGAAAGAAGAGAGGACATAAACAAATGAAAAAACGTTCCATGCTTATGAATAGGAAGAATCAATATTGTGTAAATGGCCATACTGCCCAAAGTAATTTATAGATTCAATGCTATTCCCAACTACCATTGACATTCTTTACAGAATTAGAAAAACTATTTTAAATTTTATGTGGAATCAAAGAAGACCCTGTATAGCCAAGACAATCCTAAGCAAAAAGAACAAAGCTGGAAGCATCACACTACCTGAATTTAAACTATATTACAAGGCTACAGTAACCAAAACAGCATGGTACTGGTACCAAAACAGACATATAGACCAATGGAGCAGAACAGAGACCTGAGAAATAACACCACACATTTACAACAATCTGATCTTTGACAAACGTGGCAAAAATAAGCAATGGGGAAAGGATCCCCTATTCAGTAAATGGTGCTGGGAAAACTAGCTAGCCATTTGCAGAAAACTGAAACTGGATCCCTACCTTACACCTTATACAAAAATTAACTCAAGGTGGATTAAAGACTTAAATGTAAAACCCAAAACCATAAAAACCCTAGAAGAAAACCTAGGCAATACCATTCAGGACATAGGCATGGGCAAAGACTTCATGATGAAAATGCCAAAAGTAATTGCAACAAAAGCCAAAATTGACAAATGGAATCTAATTAAACTAAAGAGCTCTGCACAGCAAAAGAAACTATCATCAGAGTGAACAGGCAACCTACACAATGGGAGAAAATGTTTGCAATCTACCCATCTGACAAAGGTGTGATATCCAGAATTTACAAGGAACTGAAACACATTTACAAGAAAAAACAACCCCATCAAAAAGTGGGCAAGGGACATGAACAGACACTTCTCAAAAGAAGACATTTATGTGGCCAACAAACATGAAGAAAAGCTCAACATCACTGATCATCAGAGAAATGCAAATCAAAACCACAGTGAGACACCATATCACGCCAGTCAGAATGGCGATTATTAAAAAGTCAGGAAACAAAACATGATGGTGAGGCTGTGGAGAAATAGGAACTCTTTTACACGTTTGGTGGGAATGTAAATTAGTTCAACCATTGTGGAAGACAGTATGGTAATTCCTCAAGGATCTAGAACCAGAAATACCATTTGACTCAGCAATCCCATTCCTGGGTATATACCCAAAGAAATATAAATCATTCTACTATAAAGACACATGCACATGTATGTTTATTGCAGCACTATTTACAATAGCAAAGACATGGGACCAACCCAAATGCCCATCAGTGATAGACTCAATAAAGAAAATGTGGTACACATACACCATGGAATATTATGCAGCCATAAAAAGGAATGAAATCTTGTCCTATGCAGGGACATGGATGAAGCTGGAAGCCATCATCCTCAGCAAACTAACACAGGAACAGAAAACCAAACACTGCATGTTCTCACTCACAAGTGGGAGTTGAACATTGAGAAAACATGGACACAGAGAGGGGAACAACACATACCAGTGTCTGTTGGGGGATGGGAGGCAAGGGGAGGGAACTTAGAGGATGGGTCAATAGGTGCAGCCAACCACCATGGCAAATGTATACCTATGTAACAAACCTGCATATTCTACACATGTATCCCTTTTTTTTTTTAGAAGAAATAAAGAAAAATCCCCTGAATGACAACAAAAAAGGTCATTTAGCTGCTATGTGGAGAATAGACAGTATAGAGTAAGAACAGAGGCAGCAAACCTACTAAGAAGCCATTGCTATTGTCAGATACAAGGTGATAGTGTTTGGATTGCGATGAAATGTGTAGATATGGTGAGAAATGGTCCACTTGGGAAATATTTTAAATGTGTATTTGACAAGATATGTTGATGAATTGAATGTGGGAAGTGAGAGAAAGAGAGGAATCAAGGATGAATCCAAGATTTTAATATTAGCCTCTAAATGAATGTTGGCGCCCTGTACAGGTATGAGGAGCATTGTGAGAGGAGTACTTGGTGGGAAGAATGGGGAGTTCACTTTGTTTGTAAATGTTAAGTTTGAATTGACTATTACACATCCAGGTGTAAAGTGAAGTCAGTATTTGTACGTATGCATTGAGGTCTAGTTGGGACAAGAATACAAGTGGGAAATTAAGAGTATAGAGGTGGTACTTATAGCCACAAAAATAAATAGGATCACTGAGGGAGTGAGTGTAGATAGAGAAGAGAATTGCAGACTGAGTCCCAGAAATGATATTTTATGCAATTAATGCATTGCCATAAGCCATGTTAAAATTACCACATGCTTCTTTGGAAAAGCAACAACAAACCAACTTCTTTGTTTCATGGGTTATTTAAAAAATATAATGGTGTGTAGAATTAGGGTACTTGAGTTCTTCTTTAATTAGTCTTCTGAAATAATTTGTATTTTTCAATGCTTTTTATAGTACTTTGTGCAGTATTGCAACCTAATACAATAATAGATGACTCTCATTTTACTTAATTTTTAATCCCCTTATTAACTATAAAATATATAGAAGGTTAAATATTATAAAATTCATAGTTCTGGATGGCTAAAGAGATGTGGAAAATGCTTGGAGAAACATTCTCAATTTGATTCAGAGATCTACCTATCACAAAGGGTGTATTTCCTATCTATATTCATAAGCCTGATTTAATAAAAAATAGTTTTACCAGGCCATACCAATCAGTAATTGGCACTTCAAAATGCTTTGTTTGAAAGGGATTCTAATAAATTCTAGTAATTTATTAAGCATCTAATGATAGTTTACTAATGATGCAAGAGGATACGTAGGAGACAACGGACCACAGAAACTGGCAAATCAAAGAGATACAGAAATGTGTAAGCCATTGACTTTAGAGAGAGACACATAGAGAAGTAATATAAGATGAAGGACTTGAGAATGGAGGGTAATAAAAGGAACCACCAAATGTGTCTAATTATGGAAGTAGCCAGCCGCAAAAATTCCTAATTGGAACTCTGATGTTATGCTTTAGCAAGGAAACGTAAATTCCATTTCACTGGTGTGGTCAAGATGAAGAGCCTTTTTGATCTTGGAGAAGAAAAGCCAATGAGCTGGCATAACCATTTGAAATCTTATGCCATCAATATACTCAATGCTAGGCAAGAGCAAAAGAAAGAAAAATGAGCCAAGTGAAAGAGTTTTCTTAAAATCTATCCCATGATGATATGAATGGTAATAATAATAACAACAATACATTAAATTTATAAAGAACCATTAACAAATGATCTTATTCGAGTACCATTATAAATCAATGAGGTAGGTTGTATCTAATTGTCTTTAATATGTCCACTTTACGGATGAGCAAATGAGGCTTGGAGAGGCTTTGCAATTGTCAAGAGGCACACAGTTTTTAAGGGAAGCATGACCAGTCATCTTGTCTGTCTGGCCCCACATTGCATGCACATTGAGCAACATAGGGCAGCAGGTGTAAGCACAGCCCTGTGCAGCTCTAGCTCCTGGTGATACATGTCTAATGTGCTGTCTTGAGCATCTGAGCACAGTCTCTTTTTATGCTTTTCTTTGCAAAATATTCTTAAGAGAGAGGGTCCTAACAGCAGACTTGGATTTTCTTTAAAGTGGCATTTAAATTGTTCAGAGTGAGAGCTGAATGCAGTGGCACACACCTGTAGTCCTATCTGCTTATAAGGCGGAAACAGGATGATCACTTGAACCCAAGAGTTGCCGGCTGTAGTGCACTGTGATTGTGCCTGTGAATAGCCACAGGACTTCAGCCTGGGTAGCATGGCAAGACTCTGCCTCTTAAAAAAAACTCCAGAGTGGATCAAAATGGAATTTGATAGATGATTATCATTGATTACTTCAAATAAAATCTTTTCTCAAAATCAGATAAATGTGTTTGATTTAAAAAATGGAATAACTAGCAAAACTCAAGTCCCAAAAGCATGAGAAGGGTACCTAAACTTTGAAAGGTCTTTATAAGATTCTTCCCACTTTGCCATATCCAGAACACATTATCAGGAACCAAGACTAGGATATATGGTTTTCACAGTGCTTTGAATACTCCCCCAAGTAGCCCATTTTCCTTTGAAAATTCCTAGAGTCACCAGTTGTTTCTGCTTAAGATGGCTCTGCTTTGCTCCTCATTGCATCTAAGTCAGTTTCTGCTCCTCATTGCATTTTGTCAGTTTCTGCTTCTCATGGGAATTACAGTCAGGCTACCACACACGCACAAACCATAGACTGGGTGACAAAGCAAGACTATCTCCAAAAAAAAAAAAAAAAAAAAAAAAAAAAAGGCAATCTTTTCCTCCTAGAGAAATTAGACTTGAAATTGAATGACAGTTATGAGTTCTTTTATCACATATTACTGAGAGCTATTTTCCTGAGTCATCTGCTATAAACAAACAATACAACAGGCTGTAATGAGAGTCAAGGTTCATCCACCATGAATTGCTATATAAATTCTAAATAATATATTTATATATCTGTTCCCCAATTTATCAACTTTAGACTGCATCTATTTATGCCAAACTATAAAACATTGGGATTTTAACACACTTATCTCTCAGTTTTATTAGTTATATTATTAGTACTTCTAGCCATTACATTTATAACTAAATAATATATCTAGGCCTTTATTTATTCTTTATTCATCAATTTAGAGAGCATCTATTGGTCTTAACTAGATAAGTGAGGAAATTAATGAGCCTACTTTTTTTTCATCTATTTTTCTCTCCCTTTCTTCAGATCCCAGTCCAATTAATTGTACTATTACTCTTACATGTCTTGTAATTATAATTGTCTTCTTTGCTTTGTCTCTGTAAGTTGATTTTATAAATTGAAAATCAACACCTATGTAATATCATTGTAATATAAATATTATTTCCAGCACAACGAAGTGAAGTGATTGGATCCACAGAGAAGTATATGTCCATCTTTGGACAATTTCAATTTCCACCACTTAAAGAAGACTGTTGAGTCTAAGCATCAAGAGCAAACAGAGTCTATTTTCCTGGCTATACTTGTTAACTTCCTTAGAATGAGCGCATTGTTTGGATGATGGCTTTCATTGCATCTATTTATTTGTAGAATTGCTAAATACCTTTATTTTTCATATTGAGATAGGGAAAACGCAAGTGATTTTATGTTATCATAGAGAACTTTCATTTTTGGATTATGCAATTTGTAAAAGAATCAAGTTGCTTATTAAAGATATTTTTTACATAGCACTCTCACTGATTTTACACATTGCTTAATAGGGCTGCTGCACAATTACTGTCTTTTTGTATTGCCCTGTGTTAGTACCATTGTGCTTCAATTCCATGTCATAATTTCAGGATTCCTGTTTTGTTTCATTGAAGTGCATCCTCTAGTAATTTCTTTTACTTTTTTTTTTTTTTCTAAGAGAAGGCTTGTATGAGTTCTCCAACAGAAATGACAGTTTGGCTAAAACTTTAAAGTTGCCTGTTAACTAGCTTTTACTTCTGATTAAAAAGTGTAATGTTGGTATATTTTTTGTCCTTTGTTGATAATCTATTTTTTCTCTCTGGGACTTCTTAGGATTTCTCATTGCTCTTAAGTTCTGAAATTTTATAAAAATGCATCTAGGATTTCAATTTGCATAATCAGTTGTGCCTTTAGCTCAGTCAAATTTTTTTTCTATCATTTATTTGACTGTATTTCCCATGTGTGGGAAAGAATATTATTTCCCTCAAGAATTCTAGATACTTTGATCTGTTCTGAACTGGCATTTGATGAAGCATTGTCCCATAGTTTCCATTCCTTTGTTATTTAGTTCTGGAGTATTTTTCTCAACCTTATCTTCCAAATCACTCAAGTTCATTTTTCAGCCATGTTCATTCATTATTGAGTTCTTTTATTCATTTCTTTACCTTTTAGAAATCTTATTTAATTTCTTAAAAGTCTGTCTTACTTCCTGATTACTTCTTTTTGGAGTGGTCTAATTGTGTTTTAGGGATATAATATCTTCTTGAATATATACTAGGATACCAATCAAATTTTTATGTTTTCTTCTGTTCTTAACACTAGCTCCACTTCCCTAGGGTCATTTGTTCTATTTGTTTATTTTTGATAACCTTATTTTATGCTATTGGTTAGGTAACTGTCAACATGGATAAATGAGGATCATGCAATTAGCATAAGTTAATGGTAAGATTTTTGTGGTCATTACTTGATTTACCAAAGGCCCCCTCCTCTTCCTGGTAAGGCCACCAGGGGGCTGTGCTTCTGACAGTCAAGCTTCCCTGTGGAATGTGTAGGAAGGAAATAGGCATGTAGCATCAGTTCTCCCAACATCACCATTGAAAGGGAGAGTTTACTCTGAGGACAGAATAAAGTAATTTATTTATTTCATTCCTGTGCCAGCCTGGAGCTGTCTTTTCTTCCCACCCCGCAACTCCACTCACACTTTGGACTGTTGTGTGGGTCTAGAGTTATCTCTAGCTCTGGTCTCTTTTCTCTATTCCCAGTTCTCCAGTAAGGACTCTTGGAAAGACAAGTTTAGAAATCAACTCCCAAGGACTTGATTAAAGTGGAGGCAAATGCTACTCTTTACCCTTGTAGGAGGTGGAGGAATCACCAGTCCCAGCTCTTTTATAGAAATATTTGTATTTAATTGTCCTGAACCTATGTACCAAAGCCCACTCCTGATCCTCATGCCTGTCAACTCCAAGATTGACTCTTTCTGTGCTTCCCTGGGAAGAATGTCTCTCCATCTCATTAAATTGTAATCACTATGAGAGCAGAAATAAACTCTAATTCCCATGGTGTACCCAGAGTCTATGAAAGTGTCTGACATATGATTGGCATTCAATAAATATTTGTTGAATTAATGGATGAACAACATGTGAATTAATAGATATCGATGTCTTCCTCCTGATATATTTTCATTGTTATTTTAATGAATTTTTGAAATGCAGATAGGTGATTGGATCATTTTCAAATTGATGGACTTTTTAATGCATTAAAATCATGACTGAAAATTTTGTACAAGTTTATGATATAATATTACACAAAAGAAAATGCTTAATTGTATACATGCTATGATTACCTCAGGTATTAGTTTGTCTGTGTGTGTGTGTGTGTGTGTGTGTGTGTGTGTGTGTGTGTGTTGTAGACAGGGACTAGGGAAAAACTCACATAAATGGGAGTTTAATTTGATGTGTTCAATTGCTAGAGACTTGGATTTGTGTTTTCTTTTTGTTTCAATTTCTTGTAATATTATTTATACAATAATAAAAATATCAAATTCAATTAATTTCCAAGGGAAAGTGATGCCACAATTTTCCTGGGCAATCTAACATGAAAAAAAAAATAGTTTACTCTGACTTTTAGAAGGCCTTCTAGGGCTGGGCGTGGTGGCTCATGCCTGTAATCTCAGCAATTTGGGAGGCTGAGGCGGGTGGATCACGAGGTCAGGAGATCGAGACCAGCCTGACCAACATGATGAAACCTCGTCTCTACTAAAAATACAAAAACTAGCCAGGCGTGGTGGTGAGTGCCTGTAATCCCAGCTACTTGGGAGGCTGAGGCAGGAGAATCACTTGAACCTGGGAGGCGGAGGTTGCAGTGAGCCGAGATCGTGCCACTGCACTCCAGCCTGGGTGACAAAGCGAGACTCCATCTCCAAAAAAAAAAAAAAAAAAAAAAGAAGAAGGCCTTCTAACACCTAATCTAAAACTTTCCCCTATCTCTTTCGTGTAAGTTGCCCTCCCACTGACTACCCTGACAAACTGTCTTTGCCAAATAGACCTCATCACCGTTCCCAAAGATTCAATATTATTTGCTTAGACTATCATTATACCCATTCCCTCAAGAAATTTTAAATCAATTTTTCTAGGTATATGCTAAGATCTGAGGATACAAAGATAAATTCGTCTCTTTATTTTTAAAGAGATCATAGTGATACTTCATTGAGAATTCAGAATGATTATTACAGTCTTCTTTGTATATTAGCTGACTTTTGAGAAACTCTCTACAACCTTCACTGTGTCTTTTTTCATAGATCTAATTATAAATATTGAAAGTCTAATTTTGTAATTGCCAAGGAAAAAGAACGTAAAGATAAGAACGACAGGGAAAGAGAGAAGAACTGAAAAGGACAAAAAACAAAGAAATAAAAGCAGTAATAGAAATTATTCTAATGAATAAAAACATACAGGAAAATTCAGTGAAGGTGTATTTTTCTTGGGTAAATATGATCAACACAATGAAAACTTTCCATATCACACAAATATTTTTTTCACATTGCAAACTGCATACTCTCATGTTGTTTCCATGTTCTTATGTATGTTTCTACCTACTCTGTGGGGTCATTCATTTGTTTCTGTATTTTGCTTTATGTCATTATTTTATGGCCATGTAAGTGCTATGTAAGAAAGTTATGTTAAGAGGAAGAGTAAATAGATGGTTTTGATTGAGAGTTTAGGAACTTTTCTCCATCAAAGCTCATAGATTTTATGATGTCTATTTTGGCTTCCATGGAAGTATTATCTCTTACTTGACTCAGTTCTACATCAATGAGTCTCCCAGAAAAGTAAGCTATTGCAATAGACAAGGCATTGATGTACTGTCAGTGGAATTTCCTTATGGATTTATATCTCTGTAAGCTCAGGGGGCTAAATGGCATCTCTGTCCATCCGGTTCCTCATGCTGGAACTCTGGAAGTAGCTCTTGACACCTGCCTCTCTTTTCATCCCTCTTTCCTGTCCATCACAGGTCTCGTTGACCCCACTTTCAAAATGGATATTGAATCCTTTCAGTGTTCTTTATTTCCACCGTTGGCATCTTGATGTTGATGCAAGCCTCGATCATCACACAGATGGATTACTGAAATAGCTCCCTAGTTACACTTCTAGCTGTCCCTCTTGATCCCATCAACCCATTTTTCATATAACAGTAATAGTAGTGTTTTTAAAAACTCAAATTTAACCACATGGCTCCCCTGCTTAAATCTCTTCAGTGACCTCCATTGCTCTTAGGACAAAACCCTAAGTCCTTGGCCTGATCTTCATGAAGTGTCCTCTGTTAGTCATAATCCACTTCTTTTGGTGAGCATAAGAGCTTTCTGCTTCGGAAATTTAAATATATATTTCTTCTTTACTGGACTAAATCTTATTCAGATTTCTGATGAACTGCCATTTCTCAGAGAATTCTTCTTCTCTCTGTCTTCCATAGGTCCCACATAGTAATTATATGTGTAATTAACAAGTTTTCGGCTGTTAAGTGCCTATCTCTCCCACAAAACCTCAAGCACCATGAGTGCACAAATCATGTCTATTTTGTTTGCTGTCATATTGACAGTGATTAGAACAACATTCGGGTTAGAGTAGTTGCTCAAAAAAAATGTTTGGTGAGTAAATGAATGATGGTCCTTGGCCTGGCAGATGTGGCAATGCAGAGTTAGGTCTGGCCTCAGATATTGGTCAGCTGAGTGCCACAGCAGCTGCCCTGGATGGCTTTCTCTCAAGCTATTCTGAATATTTATCCTGTCATAGATGTGGTCATTCTGGTTACAAAAGGGTTTTTATGTTTGTTTTCTGAAATTAGAAAGGGGTTCATGGCTCCTGAAACAACCTGGGGAAGTAAAACTCAGTATTTCATAATCAAGAATAAAGAAAAATTACCCAATACAACAAATGCCTGATGCTTGTGCTTGTCTTTTAATTCATAAGGCAGCATGCATGGGTAATATATAATAACCATTTATCAGTGTGCTAATAGTGTTTGAAATTCTATTAGGTGACATGATGAGGAAGCTCAGGATGGATGGAGTTTTTATATATTTGGTGTCTTGAATGTGCCTGCCAGAGCCTTTAAAGTCAGTTTAGTGGCCTATTAATGTGTCCATTATGAACCCAATTTCTTACCTTAGTCATTTTAAATCTCATCTGTCTATAACTTAGTATATGTTATTAGCCTAAATTCAAACGTTTTATACCAACTATAATTCTTAGTTGTTAAACTGGTTTTGACTTATTGGTGCTACATTAAAACCTAATAGGTGGAATAATTGACTCCCATAACAATTCGGAATAAGAGAAGTCCATGTTGAGCGCTGTTTCCAGATACATGAAAAACTATGAACAAGTCCCCTTTGCCCTCTACTGCATATCCCTACCCCTGCTGTTTCCACACTCCCCCAGTTTCCTAAGCCAGTCATAACTGCATCTAAACAGGAGCCATTAAACCAGGCATGGCTCCAGGGAAACACTTTCAAGGGTTTCACAGGGGAGCCTTTCCCCGGGAGCAGCCAACATCCACCCCTGAAGGACCAAAACGGATAGGCTTTAGATGTTCTTGCTTCAGGAGGATGAGCTTGAGGCCATTCTCAGTGAGAAAAGTGATTTGCCAAGCCCTCTCAGCACTCAGTGGCCATATAGCATTCCAGTACTTCTTTATATTTTAACAAGATGTATGAGAATCTACCTTCCCATCAATTTGCACGCCTTTCTCCTCTCTGTCTCTTAGTAGCACTCTGAGTTTCACCCACCATATGAAAAGTTCAGCTTTCTCCCCACAGAGTGGACACCTAGGTACAGGTCTCTTTGAGCGGTAATCTTGCAGCCAAGAATCGGGTAGGCCAATGCATGTCTAAGTGCTACAGGCTCAGATATCTGTGTTCCTGGCTCTTGAACCTGTTTATCTTTCTTGCCTACCTGCAAAGTCTCTGGTGCATGCTGTATGTCTTTGAGTGCTTCTCCCCTCTCTGAGAGAAGCAAAGCCTTCTGGGGCGCAATAAAATTGCTTTAGGAAGGCAAGAAACAGATGGAATATAAATGGGTTCAGGGGCTCCAGGGACCTCAATGCTGCTGCAGAAGGCAGGCAACAGAGCATCTAAACAGCAAAAGAATATTTGCTTTTTTTCTCTTAAATGTTGTGTTGGGGCAGAGGAAGTTTCAAGGTTAAGAATCAAAGGTTCTCCACTTTGTACAAATGATATATACACTGGATTCTGTTTAAAGCCAGTTGCTTTCTAGATTTCAGGAGAAATTTACTGGTGGCTGTAACCTATGTGCAGGGTGAAAGGTAGGCCCTAAATTTAATTCATGGTAAAGTGATTCTTCTTCTACTTGAACTATTTTATAAGAGTGTCTTTGCAAGACTAAAGGGTTTGGAGTTAGACAGAAGCCAATACTGGACTCAACACATGCTGTTTGTCTCACCTTGGACAAGTCACCTAAATTCCCGGAGTCTCCATATTCTAAATTCCAAAATGGAGATAATAAAAGTTGTAATGAGGATTTTTTGGAAGTATATAGGTATGTGCATGTCAAGTACTGGCAAACTGTTAAAACCGCAAGATCAACATATGCCTGAGGTTTACAGTTAACTGCTCTCCCCCTTCTCTCAGACAAATGATGGACAACCTCTATGGTATCACCACTCTCTTCATTGCTCCATTTTACACTTCTCATGAAATTTCTAAGGGTCACAACTTTTAGCGCCTCCTGTCTCACTCTTCTTTATTTCCTTGCAATTTTCATCAATAAGCAAGAAAAATCCAACCAGCAATAAGGCCTAGGATAAGTTTTTCAATTTTGGAGAATAAATTTTGCCATGGAATCAACAGCCTTAGTGAACAGTGTTCTTGCCAAAATGCGCTGCTTCCAAGAAACAATTAATGATAAACAGTGCGTATTAAGTGCTCACTGTGTGACAGGTAATGTTGTAAGTGCTTGACTTGAATTTACCAAATTAATCAACCCCAAAATGCTATGAGGAACATCCGATTTTTACTCCCATTTTACAGATGAGGAAAGTGATAGATCAAGAAGTTAAGTGACTTGTCCAAGGCCAAACAAGTGAAAAAGGGAACTGAGATGCTGACCAAGGCAGACTGTCTCCAGCACTCATGTCTGTAACCACTAGGAAGGCTGTAATTTAAAAAAAAGAGAGGAGATTTGTCCTGCTTGCCTGGACTTTCGAGCTAAATATAAATCTAAACGCATGCAGAGCAACAGGTCCAATATAGTTTTACTGATACACTCTCTGTACTATAACTTGTATACAATGGCCCGGGGCAATGGGGGACCATATCCGCTGAGGTTTATTGCCTGGCAGCCTAAGATTTATAACCTACATATGGTGGTGGTGTGTTTTTAACATCCCCCTCATGTATATTTTCTTAGCAAGATAGTAAGTTTCTCAAAGGTTGGTGTACAGCTTTTTATTTGTCTTGCATATCCCTTACTTACAACACTTTGGGGCTCAGTAAATGGTTTTGATTGGCTGCCTGAATTTCAGTGACTCGGTATGGTGATCACAATGACTACATCTGCAGAATGAAGAAAGAGCTAGGGGCATGGTTCATCTGGGAATTAGGGATTTTATTTCAAGTTCTGGGACTTTATCCCTAACTTGGTCTTATAAGATAGCGTATCAATAGACATTCAAGGTGTATTTCTTGAGTGTTCATCATTAGCAAAGGCCAAGGCTAGGTACTGTGAGGACAAAGGCACACCAGACAGGGCTCTTACCCTCTAAGACCTCACTATATAATGGAAATTAGGTCCAACAATATCCCACTGGAGAAGTGGGAATCAAACTGGAAGAATCTGGAATGGCTCCTTGGAGTAGGTGGGATTTAGCTAAACTTTACAAAAAGCAATAGGATCGAGAAAAATATATGGATCAAGGAAATGCCAAGAATGCTCCACTTGCCATTAAACAGGGGTAGAAATTTAAGCCTGAGTTGACGCAACCACCTCAGAACAGAGTTTGTCTTATTCCTACCCTGGAACTTTAATGAGGACAATTACTTCTTTCAAAAAAGTTCTGTAAGATTTAAGAGAGAGAGCTAATCATCTCATGATTTGCTTGGTTTGGGAATTGGGAGGACCAAATTGTTAGATGCCTCGTGTGTATAAAGCAACGTTAAGTGCTTAACAATTAAATAATACATTTTTTAAAAGCACAAAAAAGTATTATTTAATCCTCACATTGGTTACAAATGAAGAAACTGAGTTTTAGAAAAAAATAATTTGCTCATGATCGTGCAGGTAAGTGGCAGAGCAGAAATTCAAACCCAGGTCTGTCTGACTCCAAAGTTCATACATTTGAATAATATATACCTTATTCTGTCAAATTATCTGAGCCTTATCCTGGTGTGGGTTCTTGTTTATTCTTCTCTGCAAACACTGCATTTATAGAAAAGTAAAAAACACCTACAAATTCAAAGTTTACTTTTATTCATGTGTCTTGTAGTTTCACATTAACTGCCTATTTTTCTTTTCTTTATCACCCCAAAGTTTTTCTTTTTTATTTTTTTAACTAGAACTTTTCAACCTTCTGTGATCTCTTTATAATTCCCTTTAGAATGCATAATTGTGCTCGATCAATTTGTTAGAGGCTTTTGAAGTGTTAAAAAAACTACATTAAAATTATTTTCTTTCAGGTTTTATGTTAATGAACATAGGTGCTATTCAGAGCAAAGTCAGAGTGTCAAGGGAACTTTAGTTAAAGTTATTCATACATAAACTAAAAAAGGAAACATCTTTAGTAGAGGAAAAATACATTTAATGAGTAAGTACGGCACACAATTCCTCCTTTCAAAAATGTCAGCTCGTATTGAACCTCCATTCTAGATATCGTACAATTACTTTGTCAACAGAAGGTAGAGTAGTGATGGATGACGCATTGGTTCTTGAAACCAAACTTTCTGTGAGTTACTTAGGCTGAAACTAAGTGCTTTTACATTCCAGTCTTATTGATGATAGTGGTTTTATATTTATCACCCTGTCATTTCAGTTGACTGTATCAACCTCTTCCCTGTAAGAATATGGACACTAATGGAGGTGAGTCCTTAGTGCTCTGAAGGGTCACAGATTCATTCTGTGAACACAGTCAGGGCACAGGCTGCTTTGCGTTGAAGCTCAGAGGCAGCTTTACCCATTTCAAAAAGGGATCAGCAAAGAGGGCCTTAAAAGGCCTTTGGAAATTGTGTTCTTATTGGCTCTCTTTTGACCATGACCCATCCTTGTGGTGCTGCACACAGAGGCTTTCGTCTCTCACTAATGGAGCGTTACTATTTTGCAGCCTCCCCTATAATAGGAAGAATTCTACCAGGACCTTGGCAAGTCGGGGACCTGATTGCAACACTTTATTTATAAGAAATTCTGTCAAGAATCAATAATAGTCTTGGGTCTCAAGTTCTTTCTTTAATAATACTTTGATATGATTTGTCACAAGCTAGCCCAGAGTATCCTCGAGATTTTATTACTTAGCTTGCAGCACAGTGTCTTATCTTTGAGTCATGAGATCAGCCATGGGGAGACCTTTAAAAAGCTATATGCTTTACTGTTTGGTTATTACAGAAAGTCTATATTACTCAATAATACCTTTTATAGGGTGTGCTGTCACATCTTCACACAGATGTTTAACCCCAATGTAGATATACTGAATGCCTGGAGGCCATTTTAGTGACATGGACATTGTTTTTCATGACTGGATGCCTGATGTATCAATAGCAGTGAAAACAGAAAACAAATGGAACTATACAAAAATAAAATCACCACCACAACAGAAAAACCCACTACCACCGTCACAAAAAATGTTGATTTATTTTCTTAGCCTGACATTTCTGACCAGATCTCAAACTAACCGTTCATTTTGACAAAGATTTTGTTTAGAGTCCAGAGTGTTAGATTTTTATTACCTGAGAGCAGCAGAAATTTGGAGAAGTCAATTTAGATTCCTTTCTTGTGTGCAAGCAGCTCCTTAGGTTTCACCGTACATCTCAATAAACACAATCCTACGACATCAGTAGCATGCTGTAGAGCAATGGCTCTAAATATGTTTTATGCTGCTCAGCCATGGAATTCATATTGTTACAGCTAATGCCTGTTGGTAAATGCTTGTATCATTACATGTTGTATTTACAAAACTATATATTGTCAGCTTAGAGTTTCGTCTCTCCAATCTGTTTTTCTTCTTTGAAGGAAAATAGCAGAAAATGTACTAATACTCACTGTAGACAAAACACACACATACATACACATGGAAACACACACATACACGCGCACACACAAACCAAGATTTTAAAATGGTAATCATTTTGAATTTTGAAATTAGAGAAAATGAGGGAGAAACACTCCTTGGAAAGTTATTATTTTAGATCTTTCATCTGTCTCCAAATTGGTACTAATCTTCCATGTAGATTTAAGAAAATTGTTGGTATGTGAGCAAACATTTTATTTAAAAGTTTTCTGTTTTGTTCTTGCGGCTGCTGCTGTTGCTGTTGCTGAAGGGGAATCTCCTTATGCGGCCAGCTGGCTTTCCCAGCAGCTCCCATCCTGGCTGACGTGTGCAGGGCACAAGGAATGAAGCTCTGCCCTGGGCTCAGCATAGACACACCGCCACTGCCCAGAAGACATCCTGGCTTTATTTCCTTGCCTTGTGCAGCATAAGCAGAGGCAGCAGTGGTCACAGCTTCTGGCTGTGACAGGCTGCTCTGAGAACTTTGTCTTTCTCCTCTCACAAGGCCAGGTGTGCCTTCCAGTCCAGAGACTGAAGGTACTTCTCGTCACCCGCTCATATTCTCTGCCCACACTGGGCTTCTGCTGTGGCTTAGGGCTAATGGGTGACAGGCTTCTCCTCCTGGCATTGCTCCATTATGCAGCTTCCCCAGCACTGAGCAGTGCTATGAATGTGTGATAACCTGCCTCGAGATTGACCTAAGAACCCTAGCTTTACCTGTAGGACTTTGTCTAAGGGCAGGAGAAAGGAATCTGTATTTGCTAAATATCTATCATGAACCAAAATCTGAGCTGGACCCTTGACATGCATTGGCTTGTTTAATATTCCTATCACTGTCAAGAAAGTATCATGCCCTCTGTGATGCAAGTGAGGAACCCTACATTCGGAGATTAGAGAGTTTGCTGCCATCATACAGAGGACAGTGTAGGAACTGGCCAACAGGGTGAGGGAGATTGAACTTCAAAATTCCTACTTTTGCTACTAAAAACCATGCCACCAAATTAACCATGCTGCCAGCTTCTTCCATATTCACATGGATGACTGTTCCTTTGAGATTCTTATAGCCTACTCTCTAGCCCATTCACCACACCATCCAAGCACTCTTCTCGCTTCCTATCCAAATCCTGCCATTTTTTCAAAGCCAAGTTCATTCCCACTTCTCCATGAACCCTTCTCCAATAAACCAATTCAGATATTGTGTCTAAATTTTTATTTTGAAATAATTGTAGATTCATCTACAATTATAAGAAATAATGCAGAGAGAGCTTGTATATCCTTCATTGTATTAGTCTGTTCTCCCACTGCTAATAAAGACATACCCAAGACTGGGTAATTTATAAAGGAAAGAGGTTCAATCGACTCGCAGTTCAGCATGGCTGGGGAGGCCTCAGGAAACTTATAATCGTGGCGGAAGGGGAAGCTTCAAACACATCATTCTTCATATGGTGGCAGCAAGGAGAAGTACTGAGCAAAAAGGGGAAAAGCCCCGTATAAAACCATCAGATCTCGTGAGAATTCACTCACTATCAGGAGAATAACATGAGGTTAGCTGCCTCCATGATTCAGTTACCTCCCACCGGGTCCCTCCCACGGCATGTGGGGATTATGTGAACTACAATTCAAGATGAGATTTGGTTGGGGACACAGCCAAACCATATTATTCACCCAGTGTCATTCAGTTTTAATATTTTATATAACTATGGCACAAAATCACAAAGAAAATATTGACATTGACACACTCTATCAACATTACTCAGATTTCACCAGTTTTACATGCATTTGTGTATGCGTTTAGTTCTATGGAATTTTATCACATGTATAAATCTGTGTGACTACCACCACAATCAAGATACAGAATAATTCCATCACAAGGATCTCTTGTAATACCCTCATATAGCCATAGTCATCTCCCTACTTCTCTTGTAATACCCTCATATAGCCACAGTCACCTTCCCTGCCTAATCCTGGCAATCAGTAATCCATTCACAATTTCTATAATTGTGTTATTTCAATAGTGTTATATGAACTGAATCATACAGTATGTAATCTTTTGAGAGCAAACCTATTCAGTTTGGGAACTTCTAATCTTGACTTAAATACATTTTGTGTGAAATCACTCATTCATTCATCCATTCAAATATATTTATAGGACACCTACAATGTGATTGGTACTATCTGAGATACTAGAAATACAGTAATAAACCAAAGTGACAAACATCTCCTTGTAATATATTTTGTTCTTTTTTCATAGTGACAGATATTGCTTTTGAGAAATTTCTTGTTTGCATTCTTATCCCAGCAATAGATTGTAAACTCCCTGAGAGCAGACAACTCATCAAACAAGTCTGTTGTTTCACATATAAGGCCTAGAGAGGCAAACCTTTACTAAGAATATAGAACTTGGACTTACCCTGTGGAGAGACACCTATAGAGGTCATCTGGTCCATTCTCCTACTAAAAGATCATTAAAAGAAGAGAAACTATTACTCTCTAACACACGTGAAGGGCTTTGCATTGAACAATAACATGTAAAGTAATCTAAATATATCAGCTCCTTTCACCACCCCATCAGCCTTCAGCACCTCTCACTCACAGACATCACACTATCAATCTTGATGCCTCCCACTCAGGGTAAGCTCAGTAGCTCCACTTTGATTTGTTACTGGCCTGTGCCACAGATGCCCGCATCCTCTGGATAAAGAACTGCACATCAGAAAAGAATAAGGCCTGCTATCGTGTATGTGGTACAATTGTCTCACGTATATATGCTCCTCTGCTACATCTGACACCAAGCTTCCCTTGTAGACCATCGTTCAGTCCTTCTCTTCTTGTACAGAGGGCAAAAAAGCAAGTTCTTCCCTTCTTCTTAGCATAAAGATTCTGCTAGGGCCTGTTAATATTCTCTCAATCTGGTGCAAAGGAGGGAAAAATGAACTCAGTGAGTTTGGTAAAGGTTGATTGCCCTCTTGAAATAGGTCATCAGCAAATTTAGACCTATGGAAGCATACAAATTTCCAATATGGAATGTGGCTGTTATCAGATTATCATAGATTTCTATTGAGTAATAAACCAAGCAGAGTGAATTCTTTTGTAGGATTCTTAGTCAAAAATTTTACGACAACAGAGTTGAATTTCGCAGACGCAATTATTTAAATTGAGTTATTTTCCTCCTGCATAATTACGGCTCTATTTTCTCTTTATTATACAATTGTTGACAAAGAATGGAAAGTTAAAACCTCAGTGGTGAATGTTGTATTCAGTTTTCTGCATAAGTGAACTTCTAGAAACTCCAGGATACACAGTAAATTTGTTTTAAAAAATAACCACTGTCCTGAAGGGACGTTTGGGGCAGTTTTTACTTCAGCACCTCCAGAATATCAGACTTGGGACAGTAATCATTTATTAACTCTAGAAGGATAGAATGAACCCTGGTATCAGATGATACATTAGAAAGATGAGAACTGAAGTATTCCATAGATTTGAAAAGGTTCCTTTATTCAATATGTCATGTTCAGAGGATTGAGTTGTTGGCACCAGATGAAGCAGACAAGCTTATTGGCAAAATGAAACATGTAGACTTCTATGCCTGGCTATTGATGAACTGGCTGGCCTTGCTTGCTACCCAATGTGAGTTTTTCTTAGATTTTGTGCTTTAGAAATCATAATTTCATTGGAGGATAAAGTGGTCTAGATTTGGCAGTGAAACATTTTTATGACCTCTAATGCACAAAGGAAATTTTAGTATAACAAAATGGGTTCAGTCCATGATTCATTTGGACATAATTTCTGAAGACACTCAATCCTGAGCTGGCCACTATCTTCCATCCATAACACGTATCACTCTTTGTCCATCATTCAGGAAAAAGGGTAGAGAATCCATCAGGAAATAGACTTCTGTATGGTAGAAATCTACTTGGATTTCACAGGCTGTTTGAAACTGCTCTCTTAGGTTGGAACTGGAAAGAAAGAAACCATCTCTGTCAAGATGGAATGGGGGAGATATGCCCTTTTGTTGATCAACACAATTGAGTGTAACAGGTGGAAAATCTTGCTTTTTGCAAGTTACATAGAGTATAATGAAAATTGGTGCACATTAATAAATTATTTGGATCCCATAGGTTCTGAAATGGTTTCAGGAAACAAAGTTTCCAGAACAATAAGCAAAACTAAAAAGTGGTCTGAGATATTTTTAGCAAATTCTTTCACTTACTATTTAGAAGAAAGTAATTATAGCATTCCAGAAAATTATTAAAAACCTTGTAGGAAAAGTAAAACATTTTTATTCTTCAAGTTATCATAATTTTTTCTTAGAAATAATTTAATATTTTTGCCAGGCCCTGGAGGGAAAATATCTAAAGAACAATGGCATGCTGACAAAAGTTAAATCTAAAATTTACTGAGGTTATTTCCAATTTTGACAGAAACCAAGTATCTTTTAAGAATGGGACAAAAGCCAATCTTAACTGATGTTAATGTAGACGAGATGAATAAAGTTTTCAGAGCAGATACCCTCATGTAGAGTATGCAGAGAGATTATCATTATTGTTTTTCTTACCGTCTTCAATCCAATCAATAGATTGAGAGTATGTGCCACGAGGGGGAAACAACATTAGGGGAGTAGCATTGCATGCCCTAAAGTGGAATAGTGGGGGATTTGTTGCTGGAGGTACAATTTGAACTGCCAAGTTGCTTGTTTTCACTCTAGACAATTGTAGGTGAGTAAGAATTTGCTATCCGATTTTTGGTGGGTGCATTCTTCATGATAAACCAACTATATTTCCAGATTATTTGTCAGGTAATTGGTTATGACTAACCTGACTGATTGACTTTTTATCCTTTTAACAGTTATCATGCATTTTTGTGTTCATTATGCTAAGTTCTTCATACACATTTCATCCTTCTAATATTATTGTCACTTCCATTTGTTAAGTGTTAGAAAGCTAGAAAAAGCCTAAGTTCCAGCCATAAATAGAACTGACCCTCTAGATCTTGTTTCAGCCTCAGCTATTTTCCTTTTTAAAAAAATATATACAGCTAAAGTTAATCATTCCAGATACAATGACCTATTAAGATTCCAGGGAAAAGGGAATTAGGACAAATTTATGTGCTAGGCAATTTACATGTTATTAGTCAGGTAATTATTACACCTATAAAAGATGTTATATCCCCATGCTACAGTTGAGAAAGAAGAGTCTCAGAAGTTAGCTTACTTTAATGATAAGAACATTGAAATCCAGAAATGTCATGTAACATCATACAGATAGTCAAACAGTGGCCAAGCACAGGTTTCTCTGGTCCCAAATCCTCAGGATATAAAAGCAAAACTTAAAAGGTCCATATATTTACTAAAATTGACTACTCAAGTTGGCTGGGAAATGAAGAGAGAAGAAACAGATGGACCTGTAGTTGCCTATGAAAAGTGATCTGGCACTCACTATTTGTTGAATGAAAGATTATATTGATGATATCTTCTTTTATACTAGTGCTACTTCAAGTGGATATATTTGACATAAAACAATAATGACAACAGAAAAAAACAATTTTTTAATTAAAAGCACCAAAATAAAACAACATGCTTAGAGAGGGCTCAGGGATACTAGCTACACATAAAAATTGGGATGGGTGGGAACTAAAAATTTTAGGATTAAGAGTAACTATTAATAGCAAAAAAATGAATATTGAGACCACCTCCTCCACCCCCATACCGGATGTTTTGCTCTTATGCCCAACTCCAGATGCTAGCAGCAGAGGGGAAATGGAGGAATCCTCCTGAGAAATTAAATCACTATAGAACTACAGATAACAATAGTCAGATGGTCCATTGAAAAACCTAACTGGTCACTCTTTTGTGCTACAGAGAAGCCCATTATTTTACAGTTGAACCAACATACATGGTTTTCCATAAACTCTTTAACGGTTAACTATGAACAGAGAACTAAGAATTATCAGACACTTAAATAAAGAGACATAAATAAACAAAAGAACAGAACTGACAGAAAATATGGACAATGGAAAGAATGAATATGTTTGGAGAGATGGAGAAGATATTTCACCATAAATCAACAACAGAATGCTATTAAAAACTAGAATAATCTGAGAAAAATAAAGTATTCTTAATATATGGCAGCTAAAATTTTAATGAAAGTGTTATAAATTACAGTCAAAAAATAATTCCAGAAAAATAAGCAATATAAAGAAATGAACACAGGAAAAGGCAAAAAAGAAAATTTGAAGAACCACAAATGAAGCCTAACGTATAATAAAGAGGCATTCAAGAGATAATGATGGAGAAGTGATTTTTAAGAAAAATGCAAAAAAATCCTAAAATTGAAGAACATAACTTCAAAATATAAAGGCCCTCAATGTGCCTACAACAAGGATTGGAAAAATGATTACAACAAAGTGAATTATGATGAAATTTTAGAACACCAGAGATAAAGATGTGGCATTGGACTTCTATATTGCAATATTGCAAGCTAGAAAGGAGAAAAACAATAATTTTAAGTTTGAAGGGGAAAACGATTTCTAAATTCACCTTTTCTCTAGAAGCGACTAGAGGATATGGTCCAACAAAACAGGGTTGTTAAAAAACAACTCTAACATTGGAGACAGGATAAAGTAATTCCCAGGATGACTCAACGGCAAATATAGGAAGCAATTACTATGTAGCAGGCTTAGAAGTTGCCAGTACAGATTGAAACCAGAAAATGTAGAATTCTGGGAGTTTTGATGAGAGCACAGATATATTACTTATTAGGTTTAACTGGGTGGGAAGTTGTATTAAGGGGCACACTTTGGAATATGAGTGAATAATTAGAGACAAAAAGAAGCCAAGCAAAGGAAAAACAATTATTAATTTTAGAAAATAAGCAGTTGTACAAGAAAACAAAGTAGTGTCAACTATTTGGCTTATGAAGGAAATATATGTGTATAGTAACAACAATAGCATTATACATGTGGATTTAATTCCAAATTGATAAAGCTCTATTGCAAGGATTGAGGGAAGAGAGAAAGAGGTTGTGTGCATCTGTGTGTGTGTGTGTGTGTGTGTGTGAGATAAAAGCTAAGCTCTTCATCTGCCATTATAAGAGATCAATATATACTATTTAAAACTAATAAATCACAATATAATTGGCCAGGAGTAGACATAATAAAAATTATTGAAAAAGTGGCTGCTCTTGGATAGTAGGTAAGCTGGAGACCAGAGGAACTAGTAGTTCTTTTTTTAAAAAAAAAATGTAGTGTTTTTATCGTGGTTAATTTCTTAAACTATGTACTCATGTTGCTTTGCTTTTTAAAAAGTTTGTAAAAATTTCCCATCAATGTCACTTGACCACCCCTGAGGCTATCAATTTTGCAATGCCTCCTCTTTCTGTCTCCAGATTTTCCCTTCAATTATCTGGAATTGGACTAATTCAGTATTAGGTACACTAACTGTTCCTAGAAAGCTAAGAATTTATTCCCACAGTGGTGCTTTTTTTCCATTCTGAGCACAGCAAACATGTTACATAACTTGGAGTTTCAACAAACACCTGGAAATCAGGCTGTATGTATCGCTCAGATGAGACCAGACATGAGGAGATTGGTAGTGACAAGTGTTGTCACTTCTGTCTCTGACAGCAGGCAAGTGGCAAGCTGTATATACAAGGTCTGATACTATGCTCTCAAAATGAAAAAAAAAATGCAAGTGAAAAGTAACATTTCAGTAAGAGCTACCTGAGAAAATAATGGCAAATCACACATGATTTAGCTATGCTCTTAGCTTTCATAAAGACCCAAAAACTATGAACTGAGCAGTAGAGCCCTAATTAAGTCTCCTCTTGATCTTCTGTGTTGCATACCCAATTCTCAGGCTGCATTTTAAAAAAGCATCATATCATCCTCTAATTCAACTGTTCTTTTTCCTGCCTGGCTGTTGTTTTTTTAATTCCCTATTTTTTTCCTTTGAGTAAAAGGAGGTTAATGTGAGTCATTAAGAATTAAAAAACAATTACACAATGAAAGAATATTTCAGATGAATTTTAATTAGAGCCTAATTTAATGGGACTTGAACCCAGCACACTGGAAATATATAGCAGTAACTTTAGCCATTAAATTGCATGGCCTTTGATTAAACTCAGTGGGAATTTAGAGAGATTATTTTGGCTGCTTGAAGGCACCATGTTTTTTCCATTAATGCCAGAGAAATATATTGAGAGACTAAAATATTACTAATAAAAATAAATGTGAAAGTTGTAAATTTCAAACAATGTAAGACTCATAATTGATACCTGGATTTCCAAATGTGTATGTGACATTTCATTAAGCTTAAAGCTGAAGACACACTGCATTATATCTGATCTCTTTAAAAAAGGAACCTAAATATTTCTACAATTTGTCATCCTTTGGAATCTAACAATAATAAGTCAGAGAATGAGAAAGGGTCTGTTCTAAGCCAAGAGAAAGCCCCCATGCAAGCACTCTGGCCTGATGCTCACATGTGAGGCATTACCATGACCTCCCAGCATTCCCAGTTGTTCCACAACCTTCCAATGGGTTGTTTTTCATCCATAAAATGGGAACAGTGAAATAGGCCATTTGGATGGTAGACCATGGGGTAGATTAATTAAAATTAACACCTTTATCAAACATTTTCAGGAATAGTAATGCATGCTGAGAGTTGGAATTCACAAAGGGATCTGAACTCATTATCTTGGAAATAAGTGATTCCATGTGGAACCACTAGGCTGTATGGCCTTCAGAAATGCCCCTGTGGTTTCATCAGAGCTCAGTCAGCCACTGGAGGGAGCCAGTATGACTCTCACGGCATAGTAGAATATGATGAACTGGTAGAGAAAGATAATTTTAAGATGGCATGTAAGAATGACAGAATTTGAACAAAATCCCTTTTATTTATTTATGCCAAAATCTGTGTGAATGTAAAATGCCATCTTGATCATGCTTTATTTATGGTGTGTGTTTTTCTTTTGAAAAACAGGAAGGAAGGAAGAAAGGAAGAAAGGAAGGAAGAAAGGGAGGGAGGGAGGAAGGGAGGGAGAGAGGGAGGGAGGGAGGGGAGGGGAGGGGAGGAGAGGGGAGTGTTGGCTGGAAGCTCTTCTCAGCCTGAGCCTGGTTCCCAGTGGCAAGTGCATGAGGAAAGCTCAGAGGGTGGAGCAAGCCTCAGCACTCTCCTGACCTGCTGTGGCACGTTCCCTGACTTGGCTTGCCTGTTCTAATCTGGACAAGTTTTAAAAGGCTTGTCATTTGGTGCAGCTAGAAATCATGCCTGTGCATCTCCCATGAATAGAGGGATGTGCAATATGTAAAATTCCTAAAGACAATTTTATTTATAGCTGTTGCAAACAATGTTTATACAAAGTTTATTAAATATGTCACCCACATTGATTTATTCCAACCAATCTCTTCAATCACTAATATTTATGTGATGGGTTCAGTTGCAACAATTATTTTATATGCTGTAGAGTGTGTTATAACTAGGGATTCACCCTGGCAATTATATCAAAGATAAAAAGCTTCCTGAAGACCTCAGGGCAGGCCAGGAAGTATATTATTGGACACAAGGTAGTTTAAACTGAATGCCACAGCACTAAATTTAGAGTGAGAAATGTGGAGCATCTTATGCTTAAATATTAAAGCTAGTTTCGTGTCCTTTCTGCCGTACCCTTGCTGCTGGGAAGGTGGTAAGCTCTTCTGCACATTCCCTTTCCCACATTCAAATCGTGGGACTGGAAATGCTTTTCTTGTCATCTCTTTGAATTTCAGTCTGCTCTTGCTCCTCAACAGCATTTGTCTAGTACCCAAAGTGGGCAGAAGAGCCTACTTGGCATTTACAAACACCTACAAAGGAAAGTAGACACATGTTACTTGCCCGCAAGGAATTGGCTTCTGATGTGAGTGACTGAAGCACTGTTAACAAAGAAACCAGAGTTTTGTAAAGAGCCTGAGGTAACCATTGAAACTATAAGATGACAAACTCAACAGAAAAAAACAAAGTTACTTAAAACCACAATTGAATGCAACTTCTGTTTCCTAAGAAAGACTAAATAGCTCTTTGTTTGGCAAAATTGTCTTGACAGACCCACTTTGGTTTAGAGAGTAAGGCCTCAGGGTATGGTATGAAAGTAGAACTAAAACAAAGAGGTAGCAAAACCATACTATAAAAGAAGTTATAGTACTTTGAGGCTGAAGTTCACTGTGGAAAGGAGAGGGAAAGAGGTTGGTATCTAGGAAGAGAAAGAGGGGTGAACAAGGAGGAGGAGAAGGTGATGGCCAACAAGGCTTTGTGTTAGTAAGGCTGGAACATGACCTTTAAGCACAGGTATGTGTAATATTCAGTTGAAATGCCTTGTTCTCTTGTAATATATGTTTCTCATCTTTTCCTCCAATCAATGTTTTGGGAAGTAGGAAGTCTGAACTTAATTGAACTGTTTCAGAAAATCACATTATAATAATCAGGAAACTGAGATACTTTGGTCAAATCAGGAATGCCTGGTCAGAGACTGGAAGGAATCTTCATTGAGAGATGAGGGCTCACCTTAAAATAATTTAAATCTCAGGGCACAGGAATGAACCCTTTTGACCTAAGCATAGTGCAACACTTCCCCAGAAGATGAATAGGCTCTTCTAGTATTTCAACAGCAACTCTGCTTCTATTCTTTTTTTCCTTATTATTATTTTTGTTTTATCTAAAAAACATTTATTTTTCTGCCAAGAGAGGTTTCTTCCCCCACAAACTAAATCTTCCTCGTTAGATGACATTGAATTAGAATTTTAGGCTGCTTCATTTTATTTCCCTTTCTAGTGATTAGCAGTACAGGTAATGGAAAAGTTTGGGAGCTTGGGTGTGGGAATACTGATTTTCTGTATAAACAATCACTTTCAGATAGACTCTATTGAACCTATAGAAGTTTTGTGGCCATCTCTTCTTAGGAAAGCAATTACTCATGAGCTATATGAATCAATCAATTTATTAACGATTTATTGAGTGAGCCTGGTATCAGGCTACATGCTGGACAAGAGACCCAAGAAAGACTTAGATCTGTGGGGAGTTTGCATCTTCATGAAAGAGGGAAGTGGATTACATTCATCTAAGGAGAACTGTCAAAAACATGATGGAGTGATTCTGATTTTATCTGTCCAACTTATCATTCAATGTAAAGAGGAAAGATTTGACTTCAACTTGATTGTGGAATTTGGGCCTTGCCTTGTAGGTCCATAAAACAGTTATCTATGAGGAAAATTTCACAGAACCTGAAAAATAAGAGGCTCCCATTGTGGCTGTTAAAGGAAAAGTTGCAACCTTAATATTAAGTTGGTATCCAGAAAAAAAAAATATATAACCGATTTAAAGACTTCACAGTTGTATGTGGTACAGTGCTATAGTATCTCGTTATACTCTTCCTATGGGGATCTTGGTTTACAACCCTTGATAAAGAACGTTCATTCAGTAGAGCCCCACAGGGCCAAATATAGGATAATGTTGCTGACAGAATAACATTCCCCAAATTTCTGTGTCCTGTGGGACCATGATGACAGAGTGTCTAGAGCCTAATTTATATATTCCCTCTGAGTTCCAAGTTCCATTGAATTGCCAACCCACATTGCTATCTGATTGCCATGATTCCTTGATATATGAAATGATGATGGAATTTCCTTGGAATTATATATCTTAAGCCATGATAGCATTCAATAACTTCCAGATGCCTTGACAATGATGGTCCACTGTGTAAGGAATTACCACAGATTATCTCCCTTTTGATTTGTCACAGTTTTGTATGGAGTTTATTACCAGTAGAAATATTAACCTAGCCATATACAGCTGCATATTTATGAGCTCTTTAGACCACATTACAAAAAGGATTCAGTGATTCTTTTTACTGACATGGAAATGGTCAGTGACGTCTGCCAAGGTCCCAGAAAAATCAAGTAAAGAACCATAGTCCTACTGATGTGCATCCTGTCCTAACCACAGAACAAAAATCTAGTGCTCTAGAAACTACCCATTCTTCACATGCAGACAATGAAAAGGGAAAGAGAAGTGGTCATATACTGTCAACAATATACCACACAGGACAGAGCAGTTTTTCCTGTCTGCAATCTACCTCCGCCTTCATGCTCCTGCCACGAATGTGATCTCTAAGACTGCACCACAGTCCTATACAAAACTAATTGTTCATGTGATTTCCTTTCTGAGCCATTGCAGATGTCCCTTTTTGTAACAATTTAATTAACACTTTAAAATAATCATGCATTAATTAATGCCAAATTACAACGAAAATCCTGGAGAATTACACTTTATATCAACATTAATGCAAAATGAGTTCCTCCTGGATAATTTTTCTTACAATGAATACAAAAAGAGATAATACTAATTAGGCCATCAATTTAAATTTACCATAATTTCAATCTATGTCATTTATGTGTTGTTTAGCACAAAACAATTGTGGTCTACCATAGATTTGTACAGCAATAGAGATTTCTGTATAGCAACCGGACCAGGGTCATCTTTGGGGTATTGTGAGATAAGCCTGAATTTTGCATTTTGTGTCTTAGTTAATGAAAACAGAGTGTGTTTGGGGTGCTTTTTTGTGTGTGTGAGGTGGTGGTGGGGGTTGGGAGACAGAGAGTTTTTTAGTAAAATGAAATGCCCTGACTTGAATAAAGTAAAATACTCAATCTTATACTATGTGTGGTACAAGACATCAGGCTCCGTCTATCAAGTTGCATATAATTCACTTTATTTCCACTCTTAGGGTCATGACCCAGGATTTAGAAGAATTGTATCTGCAGGGTCATTTGTTCATGAACCGACCTAAATCACATCTTCCCATTTCCAGAAGTGACATGATCTGTATCTGTTATATTTTGTTTTTATTGCTTCTAATAAGGAGACATTCCTTTCAGTATCAACAAGAGACAGAAGCTCAAAAGGTTCATTTTACAATGTTAATTGAAGAAGGAAAATATGATGGTGACTCCTCTATTGCAACTATTTTCTTTCTGAAGTGGCCCTTCACACTTGCCTTTTAAGTTGGTATCTGGAACATTCAGGATCTGTAAAACATTTTCTTTTTAAGTCAAAACACTACTGACTAGATATATTTTCATAAAATTGTAAGTGTTTTGTTCTTACAGAAGTCTTTCCATGGTAAGAGAGCATGTTGGGGCACATTCCTTCAAGGCTTAATCTTAAATTATACCCTCTCTTTGAAAAGGATTTCCAACATAATGGGATTCTCACCTCTCATATTTAGGAATCCTGTCATATACATTGCTATCATGCCCTGAAAAACATATTTAATAAAATGGCCACTAATAGAACATAGTGGCTGTGGAAATTTGCTGACAAAACAAAAAATCTTCCAAGAACGAGAATGTTTAACTTCAGAAAGGATATAACATCAGTGTGGTCATGGCCCCCTGTACCTCTAGGGCATTTTCCTCAATGTGTTGCTCCTCTTAGCAATCCGAGTTACCAACATGCTCGTCTTAAGATCTCTTTCCCCTTGCATTAAATGACAAGAAAAATTTGGTTCTTTGCAATTTTCCCCATGTTCTAAATCAGCTATGGAAATTTCTGCTTGCCCAGGTATTCTCAAAGAAAGTAGACAATGGGCCTAAATGAAATCTGGCAGAAATAAATTAATTTTTTAAAATCAATAAGCTCTGCCTTTGTTTTTATTTAGCTTTAGGGGAATATGTATCAGTGACATTTACCTTGGACTGTGTCTCCATGCCTGAAATAACAAGAGCATGGCAGAGCGAATCAGGTGGCATGGGTCATCCATTCCACCTCCTCAGCCAGTTGACTTCCGGCAGTAAGTGATGAAGATAGTTGAAAACTTGACCTTGTAGGGCTATTTGGTATCATATAGTCATCCTTCAACCATATGTACCTACTAGAGGCATCAGGATTGTGTAATTCAACATGTGTTCTCAGGCTGCACCTATAGAGTATTTCATGAAGATGGTAAAAATCAATGAGCTAGGTCCTCATATTTGTCATTAATTATATGCTTGAAATTTCTTGAGGTAATACCAGAAATTAAAAAGCATATATTCACAGTTTAGCCCGCTACCTCAAATAGTATTTGTTGGGTTTTTTTGGTCCTTTTCAGCATCACCCTTACATCCCCTCCCTACTATCTCTTCCCCTTACCAGGAAACAGTAATAAAGACTATGCAAGCTTAGGAGCATTTTAAGATAAAACTATTAAACAAGGATATGGATTATGTCACACTGCAGGCAGATGAATGTTTTTAGGTCTGTCCTTTTAATAGTATCTCAGCAAGGTTATTATAAAAAGAAAGTATTTAGGTTATTTCTCACAGGTGATATAATTCAATCCTTCTAGTTTCAGGTTTATTTTGAAATAACTGGGTAGTGAAGTTGATGCCTCTCAAATATTGAATTATATTAGGTTCGAAATAGCAACTTCACAAAGAAACAAGCCTCTTTATTGAACAATCTTCGTGATTTTCTCTACCTGCATTCATCAAAACACAGAACCAGCAGGAACCATAAGATTCTAGTGGTGAAGTCTCAACTCTTGAATTAGATAGGAATTCAGATCCCAGCTCTACCTTGGGCAAGCTCCTTGGCCTCTCTAAGGCTTTTGTTTTCTCATCTAAAAAGTAGAGAAAATAATACTAATTGTTTGGAAGATTGAATGAAAGTACTTAAAAATGTTTTGCACACTTAGTTCAGATTCTGTTGGGTATTTGAAAATTCATTTGTTGGTTCTGCCAACATTGATTGATCACCTAACATGGTGCCAGTCCCAGTCACAGGGCCCTGGCAATAAAAAGGTGATTAAGATAGAATCTCTATCTAAAAGAACTTCATAGCTTAGGGGCTTATATAGGTACAGAAGTAAATAATTAAAATATGCTGTGCTATAATAGATGCATGAACAAAATGCTACAAAATAACAATGATAACAAAAAAATTAGAGAGTAATTCTGGAGAATTTGGGGAAGGATTCACAAAATATGTGATAATGAGTTGTAACCCAGCAAAAAATATAAATAACACCATTCCAAGAAACAAGGACAGAATAACCAGCAAGATGGCTGAACAGAAGCCTCCACTGATCACTCTCCCCACAGAAACACTACATTGAACAAGTATCCACACAAAAAAACACCTTCATAAGAACAAAAAATCAGGTGAGCAATCACAGTACCTGGTTTTAACATCATAATATTAAAAGAGGTACTGGAGAGGATAGGAAAAACAGTCATAAACTACTGCCACCATCCCTTCCCCATCCGGCAGTAGCCACATGGTGGGAGAGAGAATCCGTGTACTTGGAGGAAGGAGAGCACCGTGATTGTGGGACTTCGTATTGCCAACTTGGGCTAAAGTGTGTTGGGGTTCTAAATAAACTTGAAAAGCAGTCTAGGCCACAAGGACTGCAATTCCTAGGCAAGTCCTAGTGCTGTGCTGGGCTCAGAGCTAGTAGACTTGAGGGGCATCCAACCTAGTGAGACACCAGCTGGGGTGACCTAGGGAGTGCTTGTGTCACCCCTCCCCTAATCCCAGGCAGCTCAGCTTGCAGATGTGGGAGAGACTCCTTTCCTATCCTTGAGGAAAGGGAAGAGTAAAGAGAACTTTTTGTCTTGCGACTTGAATATCAGTTCAGACACAGTAGGATAGGGTACCAGGTAGAGTCCTGAGGCCCCCATTCCAGACCCTAGCTCCCAGAGAACATTTCTACACACACCCTGGGCCAGAAGGGAACTAGCTGCCTTGAAGGCAAGGACTCAGTCCTGACAGAATTCATCACCTGCTGGCTAAAGAGCTGTTGGGGCCTGAATAATCAACAGCAGTAGCCAGGCAGTACTTGCCATGGGCCTTGGGTGGAACTCAGAGCTGTGTTGGTTTCAGGTGTGACCTGATGCATTCCCAGCTGTGGTGGCTATGAGGAGAGACTCCTACTTGAGAATAGGAGAGGGAAAGGTAAAGGAGGCTTTTTCTTGCAGCTTAGATACCAGCTCAGCCACAATGGGGTAGAGCACTAAGTGGGCTCTTGGGATTCCCACTTCCAGGCGTTCACTCCTGGATGACATTTCTTGGCTTGCCTGGGGCCAGAAGGGAGCCCACTGCCCTGAAGGGAGATACGCAGGACTGGCAGCATTCACCACAAACTGACTGAAGAGTCCTTAGGCCTTTAGTGAACATCAGTGATACCCAGGCGGTACTTGCCACAGGCTGGAGCTGGGGAGGCAGGGAGGGGGTGGCCACAGGGAAAGACTCCTCTGCCTGTGGAAAAGAAAGGGAAATGTGGGAAAGACTTTATCTTGTGGTTTGGGTGCCAGCTTAGCCACTGTAGAATAGAGCACCAGGCAGATTCCTACGGTTTTCAACTGCAGGTCTTAGCTCCCAGACAGCATCTCGGGACCCACTTGAGGCTCACCACCCTGAAGGGATGGACACAAGTCTGGCTGGCTACTCCACTTGCTGATTGTAGTGCCTAGGGCCTTGAGAGAAGATAGGCAGTAGCCAGGCAGTGGTCACTGTGGGCCTTGGATGAGACCCAGTGATATGCTGGCTTCAGATCTGACCCAGAGCAGTCCCAGTGGTGGTAGCTAGAGGGGTGTTTGTGTCATCCCTCCCCCAGCTCCAGACAGGTCAGCAGAGAGAAAGAATCTATTTGTTTGGGAGAAAGTAAGGAAAGAGAACAAGAGTCTCTGCCTTGTAATTCAGAGATTTCTTCCAGATCTTATCCAAGACCACCATGGCGGTATCTCTATGAGTCTGCAAGGGCCACAGTGTTGCTGGGCTTGGGGTGGCCCCTAATGCAGATTTGGCTGCAGTAACCAAAAACTTAGATCACAATACCCAAGCCCCTCTGAATACCTGGAAAGCCTTCCCAAGAAGGACTAGTATAAACAAGCACAGAATACAAAGACTACAGGAAATATCTAACTCTTCAATGCCCAGATACCTATGAACATCCATAAGCATTAAGACCATCTAGGAAAACATGACCTCACCAAATGAACTAAATAAGCCACCAGGGACCAATCCTAGAGATACTGAGATATGTGACCCTTCAAATAGAGAATTCAAAATAGTTGTTTTGAGGAAACACGATGAAATTCAAGATAACAGAGAAGGTTTTAGGAAACAAGGACAGATGTAGGAAAGAGGTGGTATCATCATGTGACAACCTACCCTGTGTGGTTGAGTATGGTATACACAGGTTCATAACATCCTGTTTATGAAGACATCAGATTGTTCAGGCAAGATTAGATGTGAATTACCAAACCATATGTTTTTCCTATTTATAATTCTGGGCAGTTTGATAAACATATAAAAAGCCTTAAATTTTTAAGTATGCTATGCCACAGCATTCCTGTTTCTAGAGATTTATTTTAAGGGAACTGGCATAGATGTGAACAAAGCTTTAGTTAGGAACTTCTGGTTCCTACCAAGACGGGAAACTAGAAGGGCTATTGGATATCCCTGCTCCAAATGCATCCTAGAGACATTGATAAAAAATGGGAAAAAGATTCTAGGAACAAACAGCACCACAAAACTTTGGGAAACCACTGGTAGAACACAAAGGACTTCTGACTTTTGGTTGTGTGCCAATGACTGGATGCAACAAGGGGTGAAGTGCTATAATTGGAGACACAGGGTAACTGGATATGGCTGTCAACATATGAACTGGAGATGAAAGGTTTAATTTTTGTTTCCTCCCATTGTCTGGGGATCTTTAATGCCTTCATTTTGCTGCTGGCCAGGGCATCTGGTTCTGGGGGTACAGGATCAAGGTAGTATAGCAAAAAATCCCTCAAGAGGTAAAAAAAAAAAAAAAAAATTAGGGTAAACAGATTCCTACCCATCAGCCTTTCTCAGGCACTCACTCATCCTCTCCTCTACTCTGAACTCCACGGCTGGTGGACTACAATGTTGGGAGTCTGTCTTGCCATTGCTGCTTGGTTAAGCCTTTCCCAGAGGAGTTGCCTGGTGCTGTTGCAGCAAAAGGGAGTGGTCAATGGTGTGCTTAGCTCTCTGCTGTGGGCTCATGCTTCTTTTGCTTCTTAAACTTGCCTGGTCTGACTGAACTAGGACTTTGGCACTTTGGCTCTCACACTGTAAAGTCTACCAGACAGTGCAGCTGACACTCAGAAAAGAACATGGACTTGTGGTCAAAATAAGGAATATAATATGACAGGCAACTACTTAACACATATACTACATTAAAAAATGTACACCCTTTGTAAGTAAATTTTTTGTATAGATAGATGAATAACATAAAATAAATTGATAAAAATACTTATGTAATTAGGAGACAGGACCAGGAATAATAAAAATGAGTTAAAGAGTTAGATGAACACAGCTGAAAAAAAATTAGTGAGTCAAAAAATTAGATTAAGAAGCTCTCCCAGAAGGCGGTAGGAAAGAATGAAGAGGTAAAACTCAAAGAAGGTGATAATTTTAAAGGATAGAAGTGCCATTATCTGGATGTAAGGAATCTCAGAAAGAAAAAGAAAAACAGGATGAAATATTTAAAGAAATAATGGCAATAATGTCCCAGGATTTTTAAAAAGTGAAAGACCTTGGCATGAGGACTTACAGAACCCCAAAAAAGAGAGATAAAACCTCACACAAGGAATAACAAAAACAAAAAGTAAATTCTACTACCTTTCAGAAGGGAAGAACAGTTCACCCACAGGAAAGAAAAGTAAGGATGATATCAGATTTCTCCATAGCAGCATTGGATGGGAGAAAACAATAAAGTAATATTTTAAACTATTAAAAGATAATTACAAAGATGTTTACTTTGGCATTGCCTGTAATACCAAAATATTGGAAATGACCTGCATGTTAATATAATGGCACATTATGCAACCAGTTAAAAATGCTGTTGCAGAGAAATGTGCAAAAACATAACAAGGTGTTTGCAATACATATATTGCTTTGTGAATGAAAGAGATTATACACATATCCAGGGTGATCCCATTTTTATATAAGTGGAAAGACTGAAAGAATATATGCGGGAATTTTAGTTTTTATTTTTGAGGACTGGTGGTCTGGATACTATGATTTTATTTTTGTATTTTCTGTTATCCACATTTTCTCTGATGAGCTTTACCACTTTTCTTAGAGAAAAAAATGATACTTTATAACTGATAGAACTAAAAGGCTGGATACTAATTGAGAGCAATTTTAAACACTGGGAAGCTGCTGTAAAGGTCCTGGTGAGGTGTCACAAGGCTCAAGTTAAAGCTGTAACAAAGTGGGTAGATCTGGGAGGATCTATTGGATTGACACCCAAGAAAAATGAGTGGGAATTGGTTAGCAATTGGATAGAGGACATGTCAAGGATGACTCTAAAGATTCTAGCTTCTCTGATATTTTACTTATCATCAATTCCTAAATTTAGACTTGAAAGAACTATTAGATATGCCCTTCTAAAAAAATGCTGTGATACACAAGCAGATATTTATACTACGTTTCCAACAGCTCCTTCTGTGAAAGCACTTTTGAAGCTGATTTGTACGTGCACCCACATTGCAAGCCACAGATATTTTATTTTCAAGAAAAACATTTTCTGCAAACTCTTTCCCCACCTGTGTCATTAAGTGAAAGCAATTGCTTTATTCACCACTAACCTCTGTCTGAGTTCTTTTGAATGCAGTTTCAAAGGCACATTCCATGAATATATCTTGTTCCCATGTGTGTTGAAACCTGCTGGCAAAATATGTGTTATTTCATATTCCTATGGTAAAATGGGCCAAGTACATGAATAGACAATTTACAATAGAAACAAACAAAGGACGAATATCCATAAGAAAAAAAATATTCAATTACCTTAAATTAAACCTACTTTTTAAATGGCATAATCGCCTTTTAAAAAGATAATATGCAGTGGTGGCAGCATATTGGGAAGATAAATATTTTCTCATATGGTTGTTAACTTTCTTGAAAACTTTATCACTACATACAAAAAGCATTAAAACTATCCTTTTCTTCCAACCCAGAAGTCCTATTTCTAGGAATCTATGTTGGAAAATAATTAGGAATATAGCTAAGGATTAATTAATGTTTAAGATGAGCAATAAGATAATAAATTTTCTAAAAGCACGTTAAAAACATTTAATGATATGAAATAATGCTGATGCTAAAGAAGTGACAAAACTCAATATGCCATAGGATCTTGATTTTTAAATAGTTTATTTGGTTGTTTAAAAAAAAGGAATGAGAAGAAAGAACTTGAACTATCAGCAATGATTACCTCTGTATGATGGCATTATTAGTGGTTTTTTACTATCATTATTGTCCTGGTTTTATTCAAAGTTTCTAAAGTCAGAAATATGGGGATCTTTAAATCAAACTATTCAAAACAATTTATGTCCAATATAGCTTTATATTGGACATAAAGAATGATGTTGGACATTCTTTCATTCTTAATGAAGCATGTATATGCTGCATACACAAAGAAAAAAATTATATATTTATATAGATATATATAAATAGATAACAAACAGATACAAAATTCAGTTCAGTAACTTAGGAAAATTACCACATGGCCATAGTCACATGTTTATTTAAGGACAATGTTGTCTAGGAATTGTCCATCATTTAGTCAACGTTTACTGAGAGGCTGCAATTCATAACATGCCAGAGGTGAAGAGATTGACAACTAATACAGTCCAGACCCTAAGTTCACTTTCAGTGGGAGGCACTGAGAAGTCACTGAAGGCTCTCAAATGCAGAGTGAAATAATTAGACATTTCTGGTAATAATGTGGACAGTTGATTGGTGAGGTAATAGTTGAGGGACAGGACATCCAGATAGAAAAGTATTTTATTTTAACAATCCAGCGAAGAAGTAGTAAAGCCTGAATTGGGAGTGCGGGGCTGGAGAGCAGATGAGGTTTGGGAAAGTATTTAGGAAGAAGAATTGATATAGTAGAGTCAGATTAATTAGGGTGAAAAGGTAAGAGGGAGTTAAACAGAACTGACTTTTCTAGGTTGGGTAACTGCAGAAGGTAGTGTCAGTGCCTGAGATACCCTATCAAACATTTGTCCACAATCTCACCACACTGTGGGCTTTTAATAAATATCAATTCATTAACTACTTAGGCTAATTTTTGGTCTTCTTTTGAGGAACCCAAGTTTGGATTAATAGCTATTTACTTTTAGCTTCTTGTGAGTTTGAGAAATTTATGAGAAAATAAGGACATGTGAATTGCACTTTAAAGATGCATTAATAAAATTTAGCTAGGATATGCAATATGTTCTGTGCCATTTTTGTCTAGGCATCATTTTTACATCAACAATACCAAAAGCAACTCCTAGAGAAATAAGACAATTTTTAAATTTTCTACTTTATATTAATTACTAACTAATTTGAAATGTCTTAATGTAAAGGTGGAAGATATTTCTGGTCCAGTCGCTAGCTTTAATTAGTTATTTCTAAACCAATATATTTTCTTCCTTTCTTTGGGCTCCATATGTTCTTCTCCACTGAGATCTAAATGTATGCCCTCACTGAGACACAGTAAACAGGCATATTCATAAAGAGTGCTTTCTTGCAGGAATGCCCTCTTGACATCACTATGCATATAAAAATAATCTTAGAAAATAAGAAATTACAAAAGAGAGGGATGTTTGAATGCATCCTTCTGTTTTACTAAAGTTGTTATAGATTCATCTACCTCAGCATTAGACCGATGTTAAAAGTATTAGATTCCAGCCATTCACCCAGTGCTTCTGCCACATCCCTACCAGGTGGTCAAGTCCTTGTTTAAACACCCCACAAAGGGGCTATTTGCTCTGCAAATGTATTGTAAAATGTATTATTTAATTATTAATATATTTTAACTATTAAAATATATTTTAGTATTACCTTTCAGTACATTGAAATTTATCTTCCTGCAGCTTATATTTATTGATCCTAGTTCTATCTCATAAAGCCAGGTCTCCATTTTGTATATTAGTCTTTTAATTACTCACGTTTTTCTAAGTGTTTTCTTCTTCATTCCCTTCACTTACTTCTAATGTGCCTTCATCTCTTCATTATCTGAATTGCTTTATTCTGAGCGTATACTAGATTTGTTCATATCCTTATTTTTTTAAAAACAAACTTGCTTATGAATCTATAAAAACAAGATCCTTCTTAACAGTTTCTAAATTTGATAGACAGCTATTTAAAACACATTTTTAAGAAAGGTCATAGGCCGGGCAGGGTGGCTCATGCCTGTAATTCCAGCACTTTGGGAGGCCGAGGTGGGTGGATCACCTGAGGTCAGAAGTTGGACACCAGCCTGGCTAACGTGGTGAAACCCCGTCTCTACTAAAAATACAAAAATCAGCCAGGTGTGGTGGCACACTCCTGTAATCCCAGCTACTCGGGAGGCTGAGGCAGGAGAATAGGGTTGAAACCAGGAAGCAGAGGTTGCAGTGAGCCGAGATCGTGCCACTGCACTCCAGCCTGGGTGACAGAGACTCCGTCTCAAAAAAAAAGGAAAGTCATAACTGATCTCTCTCCCTCCAGATATGTTTCTGTTAAATTCAGTTTCCATTCAGAAACTAGACTAATCTATCCAAATTGCATTCCCTACTTTGCTGGTTCAGGTCGTTCTATAAGCAGATGCCAAAACAGAATTACACGTGTGAAAGAATTATTGAGGACCTTGCCTGTGTGCCTGTGAAGAGGGAACTGCAGAAGGCAGCGTGAGCCCTCAGATTGAGATGCAGGTCTGACACTTGTGAAAAGAGAGGCTGAAAGTAAGGGGATTGAAAAGGAAATGTCTCAGACTTCAGCACTGCAAAAAAAAAAAAAACCAAATGAACGGAATACATGCAATATAATAAAAGTCATACTAATTTCAGCTTTTTGCTCTCATGAAACAAAATGATAAAATATTCTGAAGTATTATGTACAGAATTCTGGGGCAAAAACAACAATAAACTGAGAATTAGTCAAAGATATATGTATTAGGGTTCATTTGGGAAAACAAAAAGTCACTATAGGTATTTTCAACAGAGATAACTTTATACAAATAATTTTTATGTGTGTCTGAAGGGCTGGGATGGTGTCTTGGTTCATTTGGATTGCTGTAACAAATTACCATAAACTGGGTGGCTTATAAACAACAAAAGCTTATTTCCTATAGTTCTAGAGGCTGAGAAGTTCAACATCAAGGTTCCAGCAGATTCAGTGTCTGGTGAGGGCTCTCTCTTTTGGTTCACAGACAGAGCCTCTTCACTGCATACTCACAATGGTGGAAGGGGCAAGGTAGCTCTCTGGGGTCTTTCTTCTTTTCTTTTCTTTTCTTTTCTTTTCTTTTCTTTTCTTTTCTTTTCTTTTCTTTTCTTTTCTTTTCCTTTCCTTTCCTTTCCTTTCCTTTCCTTTCCTTTCTTTTCTTCTCTTCTCTTTTTTCTTTTCTTTTCTTTTCTCTTTTTTTTTTTGAGATGGAGTCTGGCTCTTTCCCCCAGGCCGGACTGCAGTGGCGCTATCTCTGCTCACTGTAAGCTCCGCCTCCCAGGTTCACGCCATTCTCCTGCCTCAGCCTCCCAAGTAGCTGGGACTACAGGCGCCCGCCACCATGCCCGGCTAATTTTTTGTATTTTTAGTAGAGACGGGGTTTCACCGTGTTAGCCAGGATGGTCTCGATCTCCTGACCTCGTGATCCGCCCACCTCGGCCTCCCAAAGTGCTGGGATTACAGATGTGAGCCACCGCACCCGGCCTGGGGTCTTTTATCTAAGAGTGCTAACCCCATTTATGAGAGCAGAGCCTTCATGATCTAATCACTTCCAAAATGCTCTACCTTCTAATACTATCACATGGGGGATTAGGTTTCAACATATGAATTTGGTGCGGGGGACGCAAACATTCAGACCATAGCTGATAGCAGAAAGGAGGGTTGGAAGAACAAAGATACAAAAGGGATTATACCAAGAGATCAGAAGCTGGTAAGACACCCAAGCTGGAGTCAATGAGTCTGCCCCTTCTGCTACCTGTTGGAGATGGTGTTTCAGTTGGTTCTGTATCTGCCAAAGGTGTATTGCCTGGACCAGAGCGAAACCAAGAAAAAGATGTTATCTGTGCCCTCTCTGCTAGAGTCTGCTATCAACACACCCCTGCTGCTAGTACAGCTACTAACAGTAATTGACAATGGCTGCCATACTGTCGGATCCAGAAGGAGAAAACTTTACTGTTCCTGATGTCTTTTTCTCTCTCACTAGTATCTTCTATTAGTAGAACTCATCAGGAAGATAGCTGGTAAAGAAGGTCAAGAAACAGCTTGTAGACTTCTAGTCTTTAATACACAGAAAAGCACAGAAGGGTGGGAATAGGAGCTGAGGGCAGAGAGTCAAACGGCTGGTATAGTATATATGCTAATCAACAATGAACTCAAGAATGTTGGAGTTATAGTATAAAATGAACATTGAGAATTTAAACTACATATAGAATTTCTAGTTTTATTGCATTGTAAGATTTTCCCCCATAGTTTTATTTTGAAAATAAGATGTTTCAGCTTTGGCTCAAATATTAGGCTTAAATATATGAATTCTTACATATTTTAAAAAGAACTAGTAACCTGTGCTTCTAGAGTATAAAAGATGTGGCTAATACACACACACACATGCATGTATTTATAATATTCTTAATTACTGTCATTAACAATTTTTTTCTTTGTCCAAATCCCCGCTTCAAATAAGCAGAAACATAGATCACAATTTTCAAAGGAGATTCTGGTTAATTGGGCTAGGCAGGGGGATCAAAAGGAATTAACCATGGGCTGTAAAGCATATAGTCTTGGAAGATCTGTGAAAGGAATATCAGACTCCTCTTGATGTCCTGAGTAGCAACCTCTTTGCCTCACCTCTAATTTCAGCCATGATAGCAGCAGACCGTTCCTTGAGCCTTCCACTCATTTTGTGCTGATAGTGCCCTGCTCAAACGATGACCTAATGTCTGCATGTCTTTCACTTTCTGCCTGGCTTCTCTCATTTTACAGAAACTAGAAGGAGCAACCAGCCTGTGAAAACAGGAGATTTCAAGGAGTTAATGCCCTTAGGAGCATCTCCCAATCCATGCTAGACAGAAGCTGAAATAGAAATAATTCTCCTCATTTACCCTCTGTAACACTATTGTGAGTTATTTTCTATGCTCCTTAGTCAGTTCTGGGTGGGATTGAGCCACATGTGTCCTCCATGTGGTCCTTAAAAACACACCCTTATATTATCTTTTCTCTCTTCTTTTCTTCCCCATTCCTCATTCCTACTTCCTGAGGAGTAGGAACACATGTCCTTATTTTGGGCTTTGTTTACCAAGGAAACTAAAGCTAAATTATAAGGTAAATTAATAACTAAGATCCAACTAAGCCACATTTTGAGGAGTCTGAGCAAAAAGAAGAAATACCTTATGTGACCCTGAGGCTTTAGTGGCATTGAAGAAGGCCCTTGTTTTTATAGATTCACAAAAGGCATTAGTGGAATAGGACAGAGGAAGTGGGGCCTGACAGAGTGTTTCCAGATTTCCTGCCACCTTTCACACTGGAAGCAAGAGAGCAGCTAACATTATTCAGAAAACACTGTCATTCTCTTCCCTCCACATCCTCACTTCTCCTTCACTCACTGACATTTTGACTGATTATTCTGAAAGTAAAACATAACACATACCTGCACATGTGCACATATGTGCACACAGAGCAACTATCTAGCATCCGTCTACTGCTTATCATTTATCCATATTTATATCTATGAACACATACTATATATAATACATTATATATGTATTGTATATGCATATAAGCATGTATATTCTTTATTCTGTGTCATGTTTACATTTAATATTCCATTTAGTAGACTTCAATACCTCATTTAGTCTAAGCTGCATTCACTTTTTTCCTCCATAGTGGTTGTCCTCTTATTCATGTAATTCTATGACTTCGGTTGACCTTTAAATTACCAGTTATTAAGCTGCCTTATTTTTCTTTCCTGAGTTTCCATTTTGATAAAATTTGTAAGTTATCCAAAGCACTCTTTTAAGTAAATTTATGAACTGTAATTTCTTAAATTTTGTGAAAACTTGAGGTTTGTTCCTGTTTTCTTTATGCACAAAAGGTAGCTTATTTAATAATGCAATTTTGGAGTCATAAACAGTTTTTTGAGCTAAATTGCTTTTTTTCTTAAAAAAAAAGCATTCGTTGCAGAAAAGAAATCTGGGAACAATGTGATTTTAATTGTTTTGCTGAAAATATATTTGACTTCCTACCTAGCCATATACCACCACAACCACTCCTGGATCACTTAGCCAAAGCTAACTTGCTCAGATGTTCTTTTAAACAAAATAGTTAAAAACTAGTTCATTTCTTCAATAAGCATTTACTGTATATTGCATAATGCCTCTTGCATAATGCCTATTGCAATAGGCATTTATTGTATATTTATGTATATCAGACAGTATTTTAGGTAGTGGGCAAATAATAGCAAACCAAGAGACAAAAATTCCAGTTTTCCTGGAGCTTAAATTCTAGTAGATAAAAAAGACATTATATAATATAGGTAAACATTTATAATATTTTACAGGGTAGTAAGTGCTAAGGATTCACCTTTCAAATTTAAGTAACTTACCATGTTATTTGTGTCTCCTTTCATCACTCTGCTTCTTACACTTCTTTCCATTTTAATTCTAAAATCTTTTATAAACTTTAGAAACTCTAATCCATTATATTTTCTCCCTAACTTTAAATTTATGTTTTCTTTTTCTTCATTTTACAAGTATTTTCCAAGAATGTCCTTTGAAATACTTATTTTCTGCAGTATCAATTAGCAACTTCCAGATTCCAACAGCGATTTATCTTCATCCTTCTATCATTTTTAAAGTCATCTTTTTAAATAATAGAAATTCATTCACTCACTCAAAAATATTTACATTTATTTTGTTCCAGGTGCTAGAGAATACAAAGATGAAAGTACTGTGAGTAATATATGTATATGCTTATAGTGAGAATACAAAGCAAACATTTTTTAAAGCAATTTCCCTTTTCTGTGATCATCTAAATCTAATCATGGGAAGAATTTACACTTCTGTACTGCTGATTTCTTTTTCACAAGTTTTATGTTGAAATTTTCTGTTTACTTGTCTTTGAACAACAAGATTTCTGTTTAGTCCATGGGTTTAAGGATAGCCAGGATATAAGGATTAGACTCCATTCTACACAATAGACAAAGATACTGGCAAGCTACCCAAATGCTCATTGAAACTGGAATACAGCTTAAAGGGCTAAATTGTTAGCCTTGGCTAAATGATATTTATTCATTCCTTTGTTCATTTCCTTTGTTTGTTGGTTTATTTGTTCATCCAACCAATTTTTGTAATGGAGTCCAATTTAAAGAACAAGAAAAGCTACTAGTAGCTTATCAAATTTACTGTGGGACTTTGAAGCATATGGAATATGAAAACTGGTGGAAACTTTAGGCAGAGAATTTTGCTTGTATGTGTACCTTTAAAAATGAACATTTGCTCAGAGGAAATCTGTGGTGCTAGCATAGAAGTAGGAACATCCTGAATCTGTGGCTCAAATAATCTGCTTGATGCAAGAGTTAAGTGAGAAAAATGGAGAAGGCTTAGAACTAAGATTCTTAGTCCTAACCCATTAGAAGAAAGATTTGAAAAATTCCTTCCAGAACCTGGTTTCTCATTTCACAGCAGTATTACTGGTTTCTCATTTCATAGCGGTATTACATTGAATATGGTTTCTTTTCCAGACAGTTTCATAATTATATTAAGATTCCATAGATTGCTGGTCCTTCAAATCCCTAAAGGATAAATTTTCCATAGTGTGAAGTATAGAACTCCAAACCAATTTTTGATCATTTTATCATTAAAAATGTCAAATATAAAGTATGATAGAGATTTTTTATAATAGACAGAGTAAACTTTGTTGTATGCTTGAAATTAACATTATATTGGACTTGTTTTATCATAATATATACTCATATATCCATCAATCTGGCTATTCATTAATTCATTTTACTTTTTAGAAATATGTCAACATATTTCTCCTTAAATATTTCAGCATCCATTGCATTAGAGTTCAATCCTTTTTGCACTTTTTAATGTAAAATTTGTACAGAATAAAATGCACAAATATTAAGTGTATGTTTGGTGAATTTTGACAGATTCTGTGTAACTCAAGTTCTTACAAAGATATAAACTATTACCATCAGAAAATCTTTAATAGAATTTTTAGTCAATTCCTTCCTTTATGCTCTCAAAGTCAAAAGTTGTCTTACGTTTTTCTACCACAAATTAGTTTTGTTTGTCTTAGAACTCCAAATAAATGAAACCACACAGTGTGTACTATTTTATGTAAGACTTCTCTTAGCACAGTTTTTGATATTCAGCCATGTTGTGTGTTTCAATAGTTTGTTCTTTGTATTGCTGAGTAACATTCCATTGTATAAATATACTACAGTTGATTTATTCTTCTATTTACATACATATGGTTGCTTTCAAAATTTAGCTATTTTGAATAAATCTGAAATTTTATTCAATATTTTGTTTCAGATGTTTGCATGTATGTCTATGAGGGATATTGATTGGTAATTTTTTTACAATTTTTGTCAGCTATTAGGATTAGGATTATACTGGCCTCATAAAATGAATTACTAAGTGTTCTGTCTTCCTCTAATGTCTGTAAACCTTTGTATAAGCTTTGTACTTTTTCTCCTTATATATTGCACATAATTCACAAATGAAACCCTAAAGACATGCAGTTTTCTTTGTAGAAAGGCTTTAATAATTGGTTTATTTATTAGACATAGGGATATTTAGACTTTCAATTTCTTCATATGTTGATTTTGGTAAGCTATCTCTCTCTGCTCTCTGCTTCCCCAGGATTTCTTTATTTCATCTAAGTTGTCAAACTTATTGGATAAATGTTTTCAAAGATTGTCTCATTATCCAATGTCTCTAGGACCTGTTGTGATAACTACACTTTCATTCTTCTTGCTGGTTTATTTTATCTTATATTAGTGTAGCCACTCTGGCCTTGTTATGTTTACTGTTCCTTTGGCATATCTTTTCCATCACTTGCTTTCAATCTAATACATTCAGTCTATTAGATGTATCTTTAAATTTAATATGTATTTGAATGTATCAACTCATTTAAATTGAGCTTCTTGAAGATAGCAAACAGGTGAGTCTCGATTTTTATACGTTTTGATAATCTCTGACTTTTAATTGGAGAGTTTAGTCATTTATATTTAATATAATTGTTGATAGGATTGGGTTTACTTCCCCTATTTTATGATGTGTTTTTTGTTTGTCCTCTATGTGTTTTGATTCTCTGGCCCTATGTTTTGGTCCTCTTTTGGATTTTAAAATGGCATTTAAAAATGCCATTTTTTCTATTGGCATTTTAGATATACTTCTTTGAATTTTTTAGTGGTTGCAGTATAGATTAAACTACAGGTCTTTACTTTTTCACAGTAGAGTTAATCTTGTGCCATTTCACATAAATTCAGATAATTTGCAACTGTTAAGTTGCATATACTGGACCATATTTATAGGACTTTATATTGTTCTCCACCCCCCATATTTTTCCTGTCATGGATTTATGCTTTGCTTATATGTACATTATAAACCATATGAGACAAGGTTATGATTTTTGCTTTAAATATTCATGCAAAGTTCTTTTAAAAGAGGAAATTGAAATAGTAATTTAAGATGTTTTTGCCATTTTCAATGCTCTTAATTCCTTCTGAGGATATGAGAAAGAAGGATATTATTTCTCTTCAGCCTCAGAGCTTCCTTGGCAATTCTTTTAATTTATGTCTGCTGGCAGCAGATTGTCTTAAAGGTTTTTTTCACCTGAAAATGCATTTTCCTCCACATTCTGGAAGAATATTAGTGCTGGATATAGAACTCTTGGTCGACATTTTTGTTTGATTTTTTGCTTTTGCTTTCACCAGCTTAATACTTTCTCTGCTATCTTCCATGCTCCAAGGTTTCTAATAAGTAAACAGTAAAATAATTCATTTTACTCTGATGTGTATAATGTTTAATTTTTTTTTTTGCTTGCTTTGAAACATTTTTTTCTTTTGGTTTTGTATATTTTTTTCTATTATACCTAGGTATGATTTTCTTCATATTTTTCCTGTTTGTAGATTGCTGAGTTTCTTAAATATTTAAATTTATGTCTTTTACTGTTTTGGAAAAAAATAGCCATTATTTCTTCAAAATCAATTCTGCTCTCTTCTCTTTTTTGTCTGACACTCCAATTACACATACAAATAGATCATTTAATATTATTCCATAGGCCAATAAAGCTTTCTTTCTTTATTTTTTGATCTTTATGTTTTCTAGTTCTTAGAGTGAATAATTCCTATTGATCTATCTTCAAGTTTACTGGATATTTCTTCTGTCTTCTCTTTTCTTCTGCTAAATGCATACACTGCATATTACATGTCAGACATTTATAAGTCAGATATTTTAAGTTCTATAGCTTTCTTTATTTGGTGTTGCATATATTTCTCTGCTGAGGTTTCCTATCTCTTCGTTCATTGCAACTATCTTTGTATTTACAGCTTTAAAAGAGATATGGTAACTGCTTTAAAATCCCTATATGCTAATTCCATACCTAAATCATTTTGAGGTTGATCAATGTTGGTTATCTTTTCTAGACAATTGGTCACATATTCCTGTTTCTTTTCATGTTGTGCCTTTATGGATTCTAGACATTGGGATTGCCATGTTAAAAAGACTCTGTACTCCTTTTTTGTTCCTTTGAAGAGTACTGATATTTTCTCTTTTTGTAAACTTTTATTTGACATTCAAGGGTACATGTGCAGGTTTGTTATATAGGTAAACTGTGTGTCATAGGGATTTGGTGTACAGATTATTTTGTCACCCAGGTAATAAGTATAGTACTCAATAGGTATTTTTTAAGTTCTTTGAGGAATCACCACACACTAATTTCTCATGAGGAATTAGTTCACACACAATGACTGAACTAATTTTTACACTCCTATCAGTGTTCTCTTCTCTCTACAACCTCTCCAGCATCAGTTATTTTTTGACTTTTTAGTAATAGCCATTCTGACAGGTGTGAGATGACATCTCATTGTGCTTTTGATTTTCATTTCTCTAATGATTAGTGATGTTGAGCATTTTTTCATATGCTGCTTGGCCACATGTATATTTTCTTTTGAAAAGTGTCTGTTCATGTCCTTTGCCACTTTTTAATGGGGTTGTTAGTTTTTTGCTTGTAAATTTGTTTAAGTTCCTTATAGGTTCTAAATATTAAACCTTTGTTGATTTGCATAAAGTGCAAAGTATTTGCATATAGTGCAAATAATTTCTCTCACTCTATAGATTGTTTATTTATTCTGTCGGTAGTTCCTTTTGATGTGTAGAAGTTCTTTAGTTTAATTAGGTCCCATTTGTAAATTTTTGTTTTTGTTGCAATTACTTTTGGCATCTTCATCATGAAATCTTTGTGAGGTCCTAGTTCCAGAATGTTTTTTCCTAAGTTTTCTTCCAGAGTTTTTACAGGTTTAGGTTTTACATTTAAGTCTTTAATCCATCTTGAGCTGATTTTTGTGTATACGAAAGAGTTCCAGGTTGAATCTTCTGTTTATGGGTATCCAGTTATCACAGCACCATTAGTTGAACAGAAAATCTTTTCACCATTGGTTGTTTTGGTCAGCTTTGTTGAAGATCAGGTGGTTGTAAATATGTGGCATTATTTGTGTGTTCTCTATTCTGTTCCATTGGTCTATGTGTCTGCTTTTGTACCAGTACCATGCTGTTTGGGTTACTGTAGCCTTATAGTATAAAGTTGGGTAATGTGATGCTTCGGGCTTTCTTCTTTTGGCTTAGGATTGCTTTGGCCATTTAGGTTCTCTTTTTCGTTCCATATAAATTTTAGAATAGTTTTTTTCTAATTCTGTGAAAAATGAAGTTGGTAGTTTGATAGGAATAGCACTGAATCTATAAATTGCGTTGAGTAGTAGGGCCATTTTAACAATATTGACTCTTCCAATTCATGAGCATGGAAGGTTTTGCCATTTGTGTTATCTCTGATTTTTTTGAGCAGTGTTTTGTAATTCTCATGGTAGAGATCATTCACCTCCCTGTCAGCTGTATTCCCAGGTATTTTATTGTTTTTGTGGCAGTTGTCAATAGGATTGCATTCCTGATTTAATTCTTAGCTTGGATTTTGTTGGTGTGTAAGAATGTTACTTTTTTGTGTTGATTAATTCTGTATACTCAAACTTTGCTGAAGTTGTTTATCAGATTAAGGAGCTTTGGGGCAGAGACTATAGGGCTTTCTAGATATCTAACCATGGCATCTGCAGACGGATAGTTTGTCTTCCTCTCTTCCTATTTGGATGCCTTTTATTTCTTTCTCCTGCCTGATTGCTCCTGCCAGGACTTCTAGTATTATGTTGAATAGGAGTGATGACAGTGGGCATTCCTGGTTTTCAAGGGGAATGTGATATGGTTTGACTGTGTCCTCACTCAAATATTATTTTCAATTATAGTTCACATAATCCCCATGTGTTGTGGGAAGGACCTGGTAATTGAATCATGGGGGCAGTTACCTCCATGTTGTTCTCGTGATAGTGAGTTCTTATGAGATCTGATGGGGACCCACGTGGAGAACAGCCCAGCCACTATTCCACAGGGCAGCTGCACTGTGCCAGGGATCCACGCCAGTCCCTAATCACCGCACAACCTCCGGGGCCTGAGGGCTGCCAGACGGCAAATATGGTGGCCTGCCCCTCCCTCTGGGAGTGCTGCCCCAGGGAAGTACAGAACTGCCACCCAAGAGCCCCCACAAGGGGTGGCTGGGATCCCAGCTTGGGAGGTCCCGCCAGTGAGAAGCAGAATTGAGGACCTGCATAAAAAATAGTCTGGTTGCTTTTCTGTGGAGCAGCTGCACTGTACTGGGGCCCTGCACCATCCTCTAATCATTGCACACTCTCCAGAGCCTGAAGGCAACAGCAGCTAAGGCTGTGAAGTAGCAAAAATGGTGGCCTGCCCCTCCCTCTGGGAGCTCTGACCCACGGAAATGTAGAGCAGCTACCAGTGGAGGGCGGTTAGAGTCTCAGGTTGGGACGTCCTGCCCAGTGAGAAGAAGTGGGATTGAGGACCCACATGAAAAACAGTCTGGCTGCTTTTCTGTGAGGTGGCTGCACTGTGCTGGGGGTCTGCTCCAGTCCCAGGTCACCAAGCACTCTCCAGAGCCTGACGGCAACAGCGGCAAGGGCTGCCAGATAGCAAAGATGGCAGCCTGCCTCACCTGCTGCGCACTCTGTCCAAGAGAAGTGAAGAGCTGCTATGGGCCTGAGAGCCCCAGCTGGCGGTGCCTGTCGTCCTAGGCCAGTGAGCTTTATTTTGTGAGGTTCAGTGGAGGCAAGGCCTGTAGTCCATCACTGCTCAGCCCCCTGGATTTGCCCTTTTCGTGGGGGCATGCAAGGGAGCCCGACTTACCCCATTGCTGGAACTGGAGCTGCTAAGGCTGGGATGCCCAGGGATCCAATGCTCTGGGGACTCCACATGTGCCTTAGTGGCAGCTCTGCCCAGGCACTGATATAGGCAGAAGACAGCCAAATGCCTAGGCAGATAGGGAAAGGTCCCTGTAGAATCTCCAACCCACCCTACAAGTCTTTACACCAGATGCTTTGTGCAGATGGGGAACCCGCACAGGCAGCTTGTCTGGGCATGCCCCTCGAGCACTGCCGGGAATGGGGTGGAGCCACCAGGAATTCGCACCTTTGGCCAGGGAGGAGCCTGGCCTCCTCAACTCCCGTGTAGTGGCCTGACATTCAATTCTGTGAGATGGAAGCTTGGGTGCAGGACCCCTCTCTTTGTTGAGAGCTTTCCTTTTGCTTAATAAATTCCGCTCTCCTCACTCTTCAATGTGTCCTTGAGACAAGAACCCGGATTTAGCTGAACTAAGGAGCAAAAAATCCTGCATAAGCACCACATAGGTCTTCATATCAGTCTGAAGGCCCTGGTGGGATGAGTTCATGAGGGGATCTCTTGAGCCCAGGGTTGCAAAGGTCTGTGTCAGAAATAGGAGTCGCCAGGGATGCTCACTCACTCACTGATTCCCTGCTGTGGTGGAGCCTCCCCTGGTTCTGTGCCACTCCCCATGGGCAGTTGTCCAGTCTCGCTCCTCTCCATTCTCCACCGGTAGAGCTGATTCCTTGATTAATCCCAAGGTGTCCATCTGCATATTTAAGTTGAAAATCTAGTATTTACGCATCTCTTTTTCTTTTCTGTGTCAGAGCGGCACACGATAGCTGCTTCTAGTCAACCAACTTGAAGCCCTAACCGAGTACTGATATTTTCATTGTAACAGGCAATTAAACTGATTGTACTGAAATTACAAATGCTGTTTCTTGGGCAGCAGCTCAAATACCAGTTAAGAGTTCTTTTTCTTTTTAGTTTTGTTTGTTTATTTGTTTTAACCCTTATGTGTGCTGCTTTGTGTTTGTCTCAGGTACGTGTGGTTCAGGACTCAGCAGGAAATTTAAGCTGAGTCTATCACAGAACTTGGTACCTCTCCAGCTTGAAGTATCTCTCATTTCTAATATTTCTCCCTTACTCTTCAACAGCTATGGTTTTCCTGAACTTAATCCTCTGGATCTTCAGAGCAGAGAAAGTGTGAGTTTCCTTTATTCAACTTCAGCTTTTCCTCAGGCTAAAATTCCTAAAACAGAAAATTCAATGCATGTAAGACGCGTTTTCCAAGTTTATGGTCCACTCCACCATCTGTCTTGTTTTGTTCACATTTTTTGAAGTTGTTTGTTTTTGTAATTATCTAGAGTTGTAGTTGATGTATTTAAGAATGTCAGACTAGTAGGAGCTTGATCAGCCTTTTAGGAACCAGAACTCACTTCAAGCTATCTTGAGCTTATATGCCATCAATCTTAAAATATGATGAGCTGAGCAAGTCCTTAAAGTCCCAACTGCTTGGGAGGCTGAGGCAGGAGAATTGCTTGAGTCAGGAATTTGAGGCTTGTACAGTGTGCTATGATCATGCCTGTGAATAGCCACTGTACTCTAGCCTGGGCCACGTAGTGAGACCCCTATCTCTTAAAAAATAAAATAAAATGATAGCATGCAATTCAATAATTTTTAGACAGTTTTATTTAGATAAAATCTACATACCATAACATTCATCCTTTTAAAGAATACAATTCATGTTTTTTACTATATTCACAGTTACAGAGTAATCACCATTATCTAGTTTTAGTACATTTTCATCACCCTAAACAGAAACTCTGTGACTATTAGCAGTCATTCCCCATTCACCCTCCTGGCAGCCGCTAGAAATCACTAAACTGCTTTCTGACTATATGGATTTTCCTATCCTGAATACGTCATAGAAATGGAATCATAGAATATATGCTTTTTTGACTGGCTTCTTTCCCTTAACGTAATGTTTTCAATGTTCATCTATGTTGTGCATGTATTAGTAATTCATTCACTTTTATTGCCAGATAACGTTCCATTGTACAGATATGCCACATTTTACCTATACAACAGTGGATGGACATTTGGGTTGTTTCCAGTGTTTTGCTATTATGAATACTATGAACATCCCAGTACAAATATTTATGTGTACATATATTTTCATTTCTCTTGGAATATAATTATGTGGGGGGATGACTGGGTCATATGTTAAATCTTTGCTTAACTTTTGTAGGAACTGTCAAACATTCCAAAGAGGCTTCAGTATTTTACATTCTTAACAATGTATTACGGCTTCAGTTTCTTCACATTTTTGGCAACACTTGTTATTATTTGTCTTTTTTATTTTTGTTATCCACTATAGTGAGTGTGAAGTGTGTCACATTGTGGTTTTAACTTATATTTCTCTGTTGACTAGAAATGTTAACCATCTTTTTATGTGCTTGTTGACCATTAATGTATTTTCTTTGGAGAAATGTCTATTCTAATCTTTTGCCCATTTTAAAAAATTGGAGTATTTTTTATTTTTATTGTTGAGTTATAAGAGTGCTTTGTATGTCTTGAACAGAAGTTCTTAGGAGATAAATGATTTGCAAATATTTTCCCCCATTCCATGGGCTGTCTTGTCACTTTATTAATGGTGTCTTTTGAAAATGCAAGTTTTTACATTTTAATGATGTCCAGTTTATTTTTTTTTCTTTTCATAGTTGTACTTTTGGTGTCATATTTAAGAAGCCATTACCTAATCCAAGGTCAATGAATAATTATCATTATTGTTTTCTTCTAAGAGTTTTATAGTTTTAGCTCTTATATTGTAGACTATGATCCATTTTGAATTAATTTCTGAATGGAATGTGAGATAGGGGTTCATTTCCATTTTATTTTACATGAAAATATCCAGTAGTCTCAGTGACAGTTCTTGAAAAGATTTCTTTTCCCCCATTGAATTGACTTGAAACCCTTGTGAAAAATCAATTTACCATAAATGTAAGAGTTTACTTCTGAACTTCCAGTTCTATTCTGTTGTTTTATCTGTGTCTACTTAGGCCAATAACACACTGTCTTGATTACAATAGATTTGTGGTAAGTTTTGAAACTGAGAAGTGCAAGTCCTCCAACCTTGTTCTTTATTTCAATATCATTTAAGTTATTCTGGGTCCCTTGCATGTCCAAGTAAATTTCAGGGTAAGCTTGTTAATTGTTGCAAAAAATGAAGCAGTAGGAATTTTAATAATAGTTGCATTGAATTTATAGATTAATTTAGGGAATATGGCTATATTAATATTATTGTCTTCCAATTCATGATCATAAGATGGTTTCCTGTGTATTTCCATCTTCTTTAATTTCTTTCAACATTATTTATAGTTTTGCCTACAAGTTGTTCTTTTAAGTATTTTATTCTTTTTGATGGTATTATAAATGGATTGTTTTCTTGATTTTATTTTCAGATTGTTCATTGCTGGTGCATAGAAACACAATTGATTTTTGCAGATTGATCTTTTAGTCTAAAACTGTGCTGAGACACTGATTAATTATGATTTTTTTTTCCTGAATTCCTCAGGATTTTCTGTATACAAGATGATTTGGTGGTATTCTTTGTGCAATCTAACTCAGATAACTGTCAACCCTGTGTTTTTTATAGATGTTCTTTACCAAGTTGAGCAAGCTTTTTTCCAATTCTAGTTTGTTTAATATTTTCATCATGAAAAAATACTGGAATTTGTCAAAATCTTTTTCATGTCTATTTAGATGATCATGTAGTTTATTCTATATTGATATGATGCATTTTGTTAATTGATTTGGGATGTTAAGTCAATCTTTTATTTCTGGAATAATTCAAATTGGTTATAGCAATTAATCATTTTTATATATTATTATATATTGCTAGCATTTATACATTGTCAGAATTTTATTGAGAATTTTTGTATTGTATACTTAAGGGAAATTAGTTTGTGGTTTTCTTATAATGTTTTTATCTGATTTAGAGATCAAAGTAAAACTAACTTCAAAAATGAGCTAAAAATATCCTTTTTATGGAAGCATTCATGGGGATTTGCTATTAAGTCTTCTTTAAAAGTTCAGTAGGATTGATTAACATAGCCATCTATGCTTTTGCCTTTTGTTATGACAAGCTTAAAAATTATTAATTTTATCTCTTTCCTTGTTATAATAGCTCTATTCAGATTTTCTATTTCTTTTTGAGTCAGATTTAGTAAATTCCATCTTTGTAGGAATTTTGCCATTTCATCTACAGTATCTAATTTGTTGGCATATAATTGTGTATAATATTCTCTTATAATGCTCTTTATTTCTGTAAGGTCAGTAGTAATGTTCCTTCATTTATAACTGATTTTGGTAATTTGAGTCTTTCTTCTTTCTTTTCCTGCTCAACCTAATTACAGATTTGTCAACATTTTTGATTTTTTCAAAGATCAGCTTTTGATTTCATTGATTTTCTATATTGTTTTCCAATTTTCTGTTTCATTTATTTTAGTTCTAGTCTTTATCATTTTCTTCTGCTGCTTGCTTTGAGTTTAGTTTGTACTTCTTTTTATTTTTTTAAGGTGAAAGTTTAGGTTATGGCTTTCAGGTCTTTCTTATTTTTTAACGTAGGCAGTTATTATAGCTATAAATTTCCCTCTGAGCACTGACTTAGCTACATCCTATCAGTTTTATTACATGTTTTTGTTTCCATTTTCATGCATTCATCTAAAAATTTTTTTCCTTTTCTTTTTCTTTCTTTCTTTTTCTTTTCTTTTTTTTTTTTTTTTGAGACAGAATCTCGCTGGAGTGCAGTGGTTCGATCTTGGCTCACTGCAACCTCTGCCTCCGGGGTTCAAGTGATTCTTGTGCCTCAGGCTCCTTAATAGCTGGGATTACAGGCGTGCGCCACCATGCCCGGCTAACTTTTATATTTTTAGAAGAGACGGGGTCTTGCTTTGTTGACCAGATTGGTCTTGAACTCCTGGACTCAATTGATCTGCCCGCCTTGGCAAGCAGATACTACCTTTTAGTTTAATTTTATTTTGTTCTTTGAATGGTATTTGACTTAAAATCTTTGTCTTGTAAGTCTAATATCTGTAGGGTTTTTTCAAGCCCCAGTTTCTATTGATTGTTTTCTTTCCTGTGTATTGGACACACTTTTCTATTTTTCATGTGTCTTGTAATGTTTATTGAAACCTGTATATTTTAAATTAAATAGCATGGCAACTCTGGGAATTAGGTCTCTGCCCCTTTCCCAGAGTTTGTTGTTGTTTCTTTTGCTGTGTGTCTGTTTCTTTGTTTAGTGACTTTCCTGGATGAATTCTGTAAAGTCTGTGTTCTTTGTTTTGTGCAGCCACTGAAGTCTTGTCACCACTCAGTTATTTCGGTAGTTGGATAATGATTGCACAGAAATTTCCTGAAATGCCTTGAACCAATATGTCTCTCACCCTTTGCAGAGAGGCCTAGCAGTGTGGGTTGGGGTATGCTTTCAATGCTCTAGCAGTTTACAGCTATGCTTTATCTCTCATTTCTTGCTTGCAAAGAGCCTTAGTTCAGCCATGGATAAGGGATCTTCTCAAGTCTTTCCTTGGCATATTCCAGCCCTGCACATGTACTTCTAGATTCCCAAGAACATGTTAGAGCTTTTCAAAACTCCTTATGGAGGTCTCATTTTCCTTATTTCCTTTTTGTTTTTTGGCCTCTTGATTATCCCAACTGGTGTGGTGACCCTAGGTAGCTATGATGTGTAGCAGTTGCCTCTGATTTTTTTTTTTAACAAGTGCCCTGAACACAAAATTTTTTCACTCAGTGTGCTCCAAGTCAGTTCAAATAAAAAGACAAACCTTGAGAATGGGATTTTTTTCAGTAGCTCCAAGACAGTTCAAATAATAACAATTCCCTGGGGATGAAGTTTTTTGGGGAGCTCCAAATTCATTCTACTCCCTCCATGGCTGCTAGACTGCTGTGTTTCACAGGTACTATCATTCCAAACCTGCTGACTTTCAAGCCTCTTACAGAGCTCAGAGAAAGGAAATAGGAATTGGGCAAGTTAAATTGTCAAAAAGCTGAATATTCTTACCAAGACTCAACCAATTTCCTTGAATAAACTTTCCTTGTATTGCAAGCCTTTAGTTAATTTCCAGAGCACTTAAAAAGATGATTTTAACAATTATTTATCAGTATTCTTATTGATTTTATGGAGGGGTGGAGTTTTAAAGGTTCTTACTTTGCCAAACTTGCATTCCGATAAATTGAATAATTTACTTAATGTGTAAATATTTGTATTTACTATAATAATGATAATTTAAGTACATAATAAAGTATTTGTAAATAAAATTTAAAACAAATGTGATAAAAAATAAATACAAATAAAAGTTCTAATATTCCCTCTTATACCTCAATAGAACATCTTTCTGGGATATGAGCTTCCCATTTTGGAGACGTTTGTCAAATTTCACTTCTGGTGTGACTAATATGTATAATTATCTGTATTTTTTAAAGCTTTTAACTTAAATTTAATAAGAAGTATATGTTTAAACCTTCAAACATCAGAGCATATTCAGGAATTCTCTTTTTAAAGCAATGGTAGTAATGAACACAATACTCCATACTCCATGGAAACTTTGGCTCTCACAGGGTAGAGCATGAATCTGCAAATTACAGACTGTAAGTCAAATCCAGCCCACTGGGGGCAAATCTGGCCAAGCCTCTCTTTTTTTTTTTTTTTTTTTTTTAAGTTGTTATTCAAAGGCAGACATGAGTAGTTGTGACAGAGACTGTATGGCCCACAAAGCCTAAAATGTTTATCATCTGGCCTTTTACAAAAAAATGTTTTCTCATGCATGGAGTAGAACAAGACTCAGAGTTTGTACTGGACTTCAGTGGAACAAGACTCACAGTTTTCTCTGAACTTTAGTTCTTCTTAAAACTTGGGATGCAACCAAATTATTAACTGTATTTCAAAGTAAGTACAGATTGTTAAGTCCTACCCCAGGAATCATAACAACAATGAAATATTTGCTCTCTGATTTTCATTTCAGCTTGGTAGATGTTGAGCACTGTTAGGAGACTAGTGGTAGATAGCCAAACTAAGCTTCATAAATGAAGGAGAAATAAAAGCATTTGCAGACAAGCAAATGCTAAGAGAATTTATTACCGCCAAACTTGCCTTACAAGAGGTTCTTAAGAGAGTGCTAAACATGGAAATGAAAGAACGGTACCATCCACCACAAGAACACACTTGAGTCCATCAACCATTGGCATTATAAAACAACTACATGATCAAGTCTACATAACAACCAGCTAAAAACACGATGACAGGATTAAATTTGCACGTATCAATATTGACCTTGAATGTAAATTGTCTAAACATCACACTTAAAAGGCAAAGAGTGGCAAGTCGGATAAAGCAAGACCCAACTGAATGATGTCTTCAGGAGACCCATCTGACATGCAGTGACACCCACAGGCTCAAAGTAAAGGGATAGGGAAAATTCTATCAAGCAAATGGAAAACAAAAAAGATCGGGGATTGCTATCCTTATTTCAGACAAAACAGACTTTAAACCAATAACAATCAAAAAGAACAAAGAAGGACCTTACATAACGATAAAGGGTTCAATTCAACAAGAATTGAAGGACCTAACTATCCTAAATATAATATATATGAACCCAACACTGGAAACACCCAGATTCATAAAACGTTCTTAGAGACCTATGAAGAGACTTAGCCAATGCACAATAATCATGGGACACTTGAACACCCCACTGACAGTATTAGAGCATTGAGGCAGAGGATTATCAAAGATACTCAGGAGATAAACTTGATACTTTACCAAGTGGACCTGACAGACACCTGCAGAACACTTCACCCAGCAACACAATATACATTCTTCTTATCTGCGCATGAAACATATTCTAAAATCAACCTTGTGCTGGGTAACAAAGTGATTCTTGAAAAATTATAAAAACCAAAATCATACCAACCACACTCCCAGACCACAGCACAATAAAAACAGAAATAAATACTAAGAAGATCTCTAAAACAATATGATTACATGGAAATCAAACAATCTACTCCTGGATGACTTTTAGATAAACAGTGAAATTAAGGCAGAAATCAAGAACTTCTTTGAAACTAATGAAAATAAAGATACAACATATCAGAATCTCTGGAACACAGCTGAAGCAGTGTTAGGGGGAAAGTTTCTAGTGCTAAACACCTACATCAAAAAGTGAGAAAGATCTCAAATTAATAACCTAACATCACAACTAGAGGAACTAGAGAAGCAAGAACAAACCAATCCCAAAGCTAGCGTAAGAAAAAAAAGATGAAAATCAGAACTGAACTGAATAAAATTGAGACATGAAAAACCATACAAAAGATCAATGAAACCAAAAGTTGATTATTTGAAAGTATAACTAAAATTAAAAGACCATTGGCTAGACTAATAAAGAAACAGAGACGATCCAAATAAACACAATCAGAAATGAGAAAGGAGATATTATCACTGACTCCACAGGAATACAAACATCCCTCATAGACTACTATGAGCACCTCTATGCACACAAACTAGAGAACCTAGAAGAAATGGATAAATTCCTGGAAACATATGACCTCCCAGGATTGAACCAGGAAGCACAGTCCAATAAGGAGTTCTGAAATTGAAACCATGAACAGACCAATAACAAGTTCTGAAATTGAATCAATAACAAAAAACCCACTAACCAGAAAAAGTTCTGGACAAGAGAATTCACAACCAAATTCTACCAGACATATAAAGAAAAGGTCGTACCAATCCTCTTGAAACAAATTCTAAAAATTGAGAAATAGGGACTGCTCCCTAACTCATTCTATGAGGCCACCATCATCCTGATACCAAGCCTGGCAGAAACACAAGAAAAGGAAACTTCAGGCCAATATCCTTAATGAACATAGATGCAAAACTCCTCAATAAAATACTAGCTGATATGGTTTGGCTCTGTGTCCCCACCCAAATCTCATCTTGTAGCTCCCATAATTCCCATGTGTTGTGGGAGGGACCCAGTGGGAGATGATTGAGTCATGTCAGCAGGTCTTTCCCATGCTGTTCTTATGGTAGTGAATGGGTCTCACAAGATCTGGTGGTTTTAAAAATGGGAATTTCTCTGCACAAGCTCTCTCTATACCTGCTGGCATCCACATAAGATGTGACTTGCTTCTCTTGCTTTTCCGCCATAATTGGGAGGTCTCCCCAGCCACGTGGAAGTGTAAGTCTAATAAACCTTTTTCTTTTGTAAATTGCCAAGTCTCACGTATGTCTTTATCAGCAGCATGAAAACTGACTAATGCAATAAATTGGTACCAGTAGAGTGGGGTGCTGCTGAAAAGATACCCAAAAATGTGGAAGCAACTTTGGAACTGGGTAACAGGCAGGGGTTGGAACAATTTGAAGGGCTCAGAAGACAGGAAATGTGGAAATGTGGGAAAGTTCGGAACTTTCTAGAGACTTGTTGAATGACTTTGCCCAAAATGCTGATAGTGATATGGACAATAAAGCCCAGGTTGAGGTGGTCTCAGATGGAAATAAGGAACTTGTCGGGAACTGAAGCAAAGGTGACTCTTGTTGTTTTGGCACAAAGACTGGTGGCATTTTCCCCCTGCCCTAGAGATTTGTGGAACTTTGAACTTGAGAAAGATGATTTAGGGTATTTGGTGGAAGAAATTTCTAAGTGGCAAAGCATTCAAGAGGTTACTTGAGTGCTGTTAAAAGCATTCAGTTTTAAAAGGGAAACAGAGCATAAAAAAGTTTCGAAAATTTGCAGCCTGACGATGAGATAGAAAAGAAAATCCCATTTTTGACAAGAAATTCAAGCTGGCTGCAGAAATTTGCATAAGTAACAAGGAGCTGAATATTAATCACCAAGACAATAGGAAAAATGTCTCTAGGGCATGTCAGAGACCTTTGCAGCTTACCCTCCAATCACAGGCCTGGAGATTTAGGAGGAAAAAAATGGTTTCGTGGATGGGGCCCAGGGTCCCTCTGCTGTGTGCAGTCTAGGGACTTGGTGCTCTGTGTTCCAGCTACTCCAGCTGTGACTAAAAGGGGCCAAGTTACAGCTTAGGCTGTTGCTTCAGAGGGTGGAAGCCCCAAGCCTTGGCAGCTTCCACATGGTGTTGGGCCTGTGGGTTCACAGAAGTCAAGAGTTGAGGTTTGGGAACCTCTGCCTAGATTTCAGAGGATATATGGAAATACCTGGATGACCAGGCAGAAGTTTGCTGTAGGGGTGGGGTCCTCATGGAGAACCTCTGCTAGGGCAGTGCAGAAGGGAAATGTGGGGTCAGAGCACCCCCATAGAGTCCCTACTGGGGTACCACCTAGTGCAGCTGTGAGAAGAGGGCCACTGTCCTTCAGACCCCAGAATGTTAGATCCATTGACAGCTTACACCATGCACCTGGAAAAGTCACAGACACTCAATGTCAGCCCATGAAAGCAGCCAGGAGGGGGTCTATACCCTGCAAAGCCCCAGGGGCAGAGCTGCCCAAGGCCATGGGAGCCCACCTTTTGCATCAGTGTGACCTAGATGTGAGACGTGGAGTCAAAGGACATCATTTTGGAGCTTTAAAATTTGACTGCCCTGCTGGATTTCGGACTTGCATGGGGCCCGTAGCCCCTTTGTTTTGGCCAATTTCTCCCATTTGGAATGGCTGTATTTACCCAATTCCTGTTCCCCCATTGTATCTAGGAAGTAACTAACTTGCTTATGATTTTACAGGCTCATAGGCAGAAGGGAATTGCCGTGTCTCAGATGAGACTTTGGACTGTGGACTTTTGAGTTAATGCAGAAATGAGTTGAGACTTTGGGGGACTGTTGGGAAGGCATGATTGGTTTTGAAATGTGAAGATATGAGATTTGGGAGGTGCCGGGGTGGAATAATATGATTTGGCTCTGTGTCCCCACCCAAATCTCAGCTTGTAGCTCCCATAATTCCCAGGTGTTGTGGGAGGGACCTGGTGGGAGATGATGGAATCATGAAGCAGGTCTTTCCCATGCTGTTCTCATGATAGTGAATGGATCTCATGAGATCTGATGGTTTTAAAAACAGGAGTCTCCCTGAACAAGCTCTCTCTTTGCCTGCTGCCATCCACATAAGACATGACTTCCTCCTCCTTGCCTTCTGCCATGATTATGAGGCCTCCCCAGCCACATGGAACAGTAAGTCCAATAAACCCTTTTGCCTGTATAAGTTACCCAGTCTTGGATATGTCTTTATCAGCAACATGAAAATGGACTAATACACTGGCAAACTGAATCCAGTAGCACATCAAAAAGCTAATCCATCACTATCAAGTAGGCTTTATCCCTGAGACACAAATTTGGTTTAACATACACAAATCAATAATGTGATTCATGAGATAAACAAAACAAAAAACACAGGATCCCCCCATAGATGCAGAAAAGGCTTTTGATAAAATTCAACATTCCTTCTTGTCAAAAGCCATCAAAAAGTAGACATCAAAGGAACATGTCTCAAAATAATAAGTCATCTAAGACAAACCCACAGCCAACATTATACTGAATGGGGAAAATCTGGAAGCATTCTCCCTGAGAACCAGAACAGGGTTAGGATGCCACTTTTACCACTCCTTTTCAATATAGTACTGGAAGTCCTAGCCACAGCAATGAGGCAAGAGAAAGAAATAAAAGTTATCCAAATAGAAAAAAAGTAAAACTGTATCTCTCTGCAGATGATATGATTCTACACCTAGAAAACCCCATGGTCTCTGCCCAAAGGCTCCTAGATCTGATAGACAACTTCAGCAAAGTTTCAGGATGCAAAATCAATGTACAAAAATTAGTAACCTTTCTATAAACCCATAATGTCCAAGCTGAGAGCCAAATCAAGAGTTCAGTCCCATTCATGATGGCCATAAAAAGAATAAAATACCTGGGAATACAGTTATCCAGGGAGGTGAATGATCTCGACAATGAAAATTATAAAATATTGCTGAAAGAAATAAGTGGTGACACAAACAAATGGAAAAACATTCCATAGTCATGGATAGGAAGAATCAATATCATTAAAATGGCCACACTGCCCAAAGCAATTTACAGATTCAGTGCTATTCCTATCAAACTACCAACTTCATTTTTCACAGAATTAGAAAAAGACTATTATAAATCTCATATGGAACCAAAAAGGATCCTGAATAGTCAAAGCAGTCCTAAGCCAAAAGAACAAAGCCATAGGTATCACGCTACCCAACTTCAATCTATACTACAAGTGTAAAGTAACAAAAACAGCAGGGTACTCGTACAAAAATAGACTCATAGACCAATGGAACAGAATAGAGGGCCCAAAATAAAGCCACACATCTGCAACCATCTGATCTTTGACAAAGTTCACAATAAGAATCGATGTGGAAAGGCTTCCCTGTTGAATAAATGGTGCCAGGATAACTGGCTGGCCATATGCAGAAGATTCAAACTGGATCCCTTCCATTTACCATGTACAAAAATCAACTGAAGGTGGATTAAGGATTTAAAGGTAAAAACCTAAAAGTATAAAAACCCTAGAAGAAAACCTAGGAAAACCATTCTGGAATCTGGAAATGACTTCATGAATAAGACTCCAAAAGAAATTGCAACAAAAACAAAAATTGACAAGTGAGACTGATAAAGTTTGGATATTTGCCCCCGCCCAAATCTCATGTTGAAATGTAATCCCCAGTGTTGGAGATGGGGCCTGGTGGGAGGTGTTTGGATCATGGGGGCAGACCCCCCATGAATGGTTTGGGCCACCCCTTGGTGATAAGTGAGCTCTCCCTCTGAGTTTACATGCAATCTGGTCATTTAAAAGTGTGTGGCACCTCCCCTTCCCCACCCTCTATTTCTCTCTTGCTCCTGCTTTTGCCATGTGAAGTGTTTTCTCCCTCTTTGCCTTCTGCCATGAGTAAAAGCTTCTCGAGGCCTCCCTAGAAGCAGATACTGGTGCAATGCTTCCTGTACAGCCTGCAGAACTATGAGCCAAGTAAGCCTCTTTTCTTATAAATTACTCAGTCTCCCGTATTTCTTTATAGCAATGCAAGAACAGCCTAATCCAGAAAATTAATACAGAGGAGTGGGACATTGCTCTAAAGATACTTGAAAATGTTGACATGGCTTTGGAACTGGGTAATAAGCAGAGGTAGGGAGAGTTTGTAGGGTTCAGAAGAAGACAGGAAGATGAGAGGAAGTTTGAAACTTCTGAGACTGATTAAATGATTGTGACCACAACGTTAATAGTAATATGGACATTGAAGTCCAAACTGCTGAGGACCTGCGTAGAAATGAGGAACTTACTGGGAACTGGTAGAAAGGGCACATGTGTTATGCCTTAGCAAAGAACTTAGTTGTGTTGTGTCCATGACCTAGAGATATATGGAAGTTTAAACTTGAGAGCAATGATTTAGCACATCTGGTGGAGGAAATTTCTAAGCAGCAAAGTGTTCAAGAGGTGGTGTGCCTGCTTTTAACAACCTACATTCAGATGTGGGTGCAAAAAAAATGGCTTAAAGTTGGAACTTATATTTAAAAGGAAGCAGAGTGTAAAAGTTTGGAAAATTTGCAGCCTAGCCATGTGGCAGAAAAACAAAAAGCGTTTTGGGATGAGGAATTCAAGCAGGCTATGGAGCAACCACTTGCTAGAGAAATCTGCATAACTAAAAGAGAGCCAAGTATTGATAGCAAAGACAATGGGAAAAAGACTTTGATCACATTTTAGAGACTTTCACTGCAGGGTCTCCCATCATAGGCCCAGCAGCCTAGGAGGGAAGAATGGTTTCTTGAGCCAGGTCCAGGGCCCCACTGACCTGTGTAGCCTTGGGACACTGCTTCCTGCATCCTGGTTGCTCCACTTTGAGCATTGACTTAAAGGACCCTAGATACTATTCATGCTACCACTCCAGAGAGCTCAAGCTGCCATAAGCCTTTGTGGCTTCCATGTGGCTTCCTTTGTGGCTTCCAAGCCTGCAGGTGCACAGTTGTGCAAGAATGAATAAGGTTTGGTATCCTTTGCTTAGATTTCAGAGGATGTATGGAAAAGCATGAATCCCAGGCAGAAGCCTGCTACAGGGGTGGAGCCCCCACAGAGAACCTCTACTAGGGCAGTGCCAAGTAGAAATGTGAAGTTGGAGCCCTCACAGGGCACTTCCTAGTGGAGCTATGGGAAGGGTGCCACCATCCACCAGACCACAGAATGGTGGATCCTCTAGCAGCTTGCGTGGGCCACCTGAAAAAGCTGCAGGCACTCAACAACTCGTGAAAGCAGCTGTAGGGGCTGTACCCTGCAAAGCCACCAGGGTGGAGCTGTTCAAGGCCTTGGAAGCTCAGCCTTTGAACTGGTGTGCCCTGGATGTGGGACATGCAGTCAAGGGAGATAATTTTGGAGCCTTAAAATTTAATAGCTGCCCTGCTGGGTTTCAGACTTCATGGGGTCTATAGCTCCTTTCTTTTGTCCAATTTCTCCCTTTTGGAACAGGAATGTTTACCCACTGCCTATATCCCCATTGTATCTTGAAAGTAAATAACTTGTTTTGATTTTACAGGCTCATAGGTGGAAGGAACTCATTTCCAGATAAAACTTCGGATTTGGGACTTGGGACTTTTGAGTTAATGCTGGAATGAGTTCAGAGTTTGCAGGGACAATTAAGAAAGGATTATTGTATTTTGAAATGTGAGAACATGAGATCTGGGAGGGGCCAGGAGCAGAATGATATAGTTTGGTTATTTGTCCCTGCCCAAATCTCTTGTTGAAGTATAATCCCCATTGTTGGAGATGAGCCCTGGTTGAGAGGTGTTTGGATCATGGAGCAATACCTCATGAATGGCTTTGGCTATTCCCTTGGTGATAACTCTCCTTCCCCACCCTCTCTCTCTCTCTCACTCCTGCTTTCACCATGTGAAGTGCCTGCTCCTGCTTTATCTTCTGCCATGAATAAAAGCTTTTTGAGGCCTCCCTAGAAGCAGATGCTGGTACACTGCTTCCTGTACAGCCTGCAGAACCATGAGCCAATTAAACTTCTTTTCTTATAAATTACCCAGTCTCAGGTATTTCTTTATAACAATGCAAGAATGGCCTAATACAGGGATCTTATTAAACCAAAGAGCTTCTGCGCAGCAAAAGAAAATATCAACAGAGTAAATAGACAACTGGCAGAAAGGGAGAAAATATCTGCAAACTATCCATCCAAAAAAGGTCTAATATCCAGAATCTATAAGGAACTTAAACAAAACTAATAAGCATAAAACAAACAACTCCATTAAAATTCGGCAAAGGATATGAACAGACACTTCTCAAAAGAAGACGTATGTACAGCCAATACGCATATAAAAAAATGCTCAACATCACTAATCATTAGAGAAATGCAAACCAAAACCACAATGAGATCTCATTTCACACCTGTCAGAATGGGTATTATTATAAAGTAAAAAATCTGCAGATGCTGGTGAGGTTGTGGAGAAAAGGGAACACCCATACACCACTGGTGGGAATGTAATTAGTTCAGCCACTTTTAAAGGCAATTTGGAGATTTCTCAAATATCTTAGAACTACCGTTTGACCCAGCAATCCCATTACTGGGCATATTCCCAAAGAAATATAAATTATTCCACAAAGATACATGATGCATGCGTATGTTCACTGCAGCGCTATTCACAATAGCAAAGACATGGAATCAACGTAAATGCATATCAACAGTGGACTGAATAAGGAAATGTAGTTCATATACACCATGGAATACTATGTAACCATAAAAAAGAATGAAATCCTGTCCTTTGCAGCAACATGGATGGAGCTGGAGGCCATTATCCTGAGCAAATTAGCGCAGGAAAATACTGCAAGTTCTCACTTATATGTGGGAACTAAACATTGAGTACACATAGACAAAAAGAAGGAAATAATAGATACTGGAGCCTACCTCCTAGTGGGTGGAGGGTGAGGATTAAAAAAAAAAGACTTATCAAGTACTATGCTCATTACCTGGCTGATGAAATAATCTGTACATCAAATTCCCACAACACACAATTTGCCCATCTAACAAAACTGCACATATACCTCCTTGAACCTAAAATAAAAGTTGGAAATCAAACAAACAAACAATCTTTTGTGGTTTCCTTAAACCCTACCCACACTTTTATAAACAATTCCTGTATTTAACTCTCTTAAATTATATTAATTTGGGTGTTCCTTCCCATTCAGCTGGAAATCTAATACCTGAAGTCTTTCTACTCTTCTAAGTAAGTCCTAAACTTTCAGTCCATTCTTTCTCCATATTATACCTTTTGTCCTCAAAAATACTATCTTTCTCTCTCTGTTTTGTGCTATCCTGAAATTTAATAATTCTATCTCATATTTTTTAACAAAGTTGTTAATATAATTGTAAACAGTTTAGAGATGAGAATAATACCCGTAGAAAGTTACTACAACACTCTCTCCATCTCTCCTGATTGAGTGGATTTATTTATAACATCCTTTAGTGTAATTCAACCAGTTACTAATTTACTGAGAAGGTTTTTGATCTTTATGCCTGCATTTTGGCCATTCTTTAATTTCTATGCCCTTTGATTCCTCCAAAGGCCATATTCATAGAAAGTACAAGGTTTCAGTGGTTACACATATTTAGCCTCTCTTTATCCCTCAATCTTCAGCTTCTGCCAGGTAGCAGAGAGAAATTCGGATATACTTGCCAAATAGCAGTCTAATGGAAGATTTCAGCTTTTTCAATCTTGGCCTCCCTTTGAAGCATCATGTAGGAAGGCTCTGTGTTGATGCTCTTATGATACTTGCCTTTTTACACTTGATCACACCTGTTGACATTAAGGAGCATCAGCATACTAACAATAGACCTTTCTTAATTTCCCTCTTTAGCCAGACTGCATCACACTGAGCACCGTGAGCTAGAGAATTAAGATCAAGCTGAGGTATCTGGTGAAGCTAGTTCATTTGACATGACAGCATGATACATTTTATTTAAATTACATATATCTTATGTTTGGAAGTTCTGCATATCTTGATTAGGGATGAGCATAAGCAAAGACAGGTTTTTCAAAATTCTTTGTAAGTTATTGGCTCATAATTGCTTTTATGGAACTGCTCATCAGTAATCTGTCATTAAATCTTCTTGAGAGAGCCTAACACAAATGATCAAAATTAAATTGCTGTTATTATTTTGTGTTTTGGAAGATACTGCTCTTATTTGTATAAGTATATAATATTTTCATGAATCAAAGTCAACTTTGTACTACTATCTCTTTATGAGGTAGGCATTGACAGTAGGAAGGAGGGAAACAAATATGTAGTGAGATTTCAAATTTCAATTTGGTTCTTAACTTCTTCTATAGAGAAGAGCTAGGAAACATGTGCAAACTTATTTCACTGTTGTGTTTCCTTCAAGGATTGGGAGCATATTGATTAGTTAATGAAGAAAGAGGTCAGTAGGGGACCACAAGTTAAAAGGGCTAAATCATTATTACTAACTAGTGATTTTTCTACCCTTACTTACTATTGTGAAAATGTGACTATTTCAAAAATGAAAAAAGTGGATCGTGTGACATCTTTTTCTTAAGTTTTTCCTTAAATAATAATAATGCTAATAGTAATAGCAAATATTTAATACACAGTTACTGTAGATGGCCCAAAGCCTGGAAGCATTAGCAAATATGCACTAAAATGGTTATTAGTATTACATTACAATACATGATTTGTGCAGAAGCCTTACCTGATACATTCAGTGCCTTGCCTCTCATCATGCTGGATAGGATCATCCTCAAATAAGCTTTGTAGAACTTGCATCTTGTATGGTTGAAAGGCATGTGTTTTAGGAATCACTGGGACAGTTCTGCAAGGCACCTCCAATTCCTTGGATGTTTGGCAAGATGATCTCTTTGGTTGGTTATGACCTCGGTTGGTAATGACTGTTTCCTCTATCTTGTTGGAAATAAATAACTGTTCACAGAAGAGTTTGTTGAACACACTATGTTCTTGAATTTTTTAACTAGTTTTCTAATTGTACTGTGGGAAATGGTAGTTCTTCCAAGATGAAATGCAAAGAAGGGCTCTGCAAGCATTGTGATCAGCCCTTTCTTTTGCTTATGAGTATAAGCTCAATATGTTCATCTTTCATCAACCCGTCAAATGTATAAGAAGATTATATCTATGTTTCCAGATTTTACAGGATACCCTGTATATGCTAGGAAATCTTCTAAGGGAACCTTCTAAGAATTTTTCATTTAACCCTTTTAACAAATCTGAGTTGGCTTCTATTATTATTTCCATTTCACAGAGGAAAATGTAAAGGCACAAGGAGATTAAGTAACATGCTCAAGATCACAGAGCCGGTGAATGTCAAATCATGGGTCTTGGGTTTTGGTAATGAGAATAAAAGGAGAAAAATAAGTGAAGTAATACTGTGTTAGGTAGTAGAACACAAATATTTTGCTGTATGTTTATACAATCTGATTAAATGTTAATATAACCTGCTTTCTGGCTTGGATATTGGATGTCAAACTTTTAAGACATGTCAAAGTGGTTTTCAGAGAGCTTTTCTGATATCCATACTTTTCCATGAAAGTGCTATGTGGCCCTGGACAAATTTTTAGCATCTTCGTGCCTTCAAAAAATAGAGATGATTATTTTAGTCCTCTATCAGGTTAGTTGTTGTTTGGGAATTTGAATGAAAACTATTTTTTTTTTATTTCCTTGGAAGAAAGTCACACTATAAAAGCAAATTTGGGCTACTATAATGACAAGTGTGTGAGTGTACATTAATTTCTCCCTTATGTTCTTATTGCCAGCAGATGGAGGTCGAAATTGAATTGCTGCTGACTGTTGTCCCTTGTTATGGCCTGTGGAGATATGACAATTGAGGAAGAACTTAGAGGAATGCCAAGTAGCGGAGCGTGAAGCTGTGGGTGTGGCCCACTGCCTTGGACATTTTATGGCTGATAGCACTTGGCAAGGAAAAAATGCAGCCTTGAAAGTAGGCTTGCAAATAGATTTCAATATCAGCCATGCCCCCACAATCACCCCTATTTGATTTCTCCTGTAATATACGCTTTGCCAAAATCCACTCTTCTAATACTCACCTACCTCACTGGTCCCCTTGCAAACTACCTAAATAACTAAGTAAATAACACTTGGAGAATTTCTTTGTTTCATTGCAAATTTGGGCACAGATAGTACAGGCAAGGCACATTAAACTTCTTGTCCATCCACTTTTGATTCCTTTTGGGCTGGTCTTTTTTTTTTTTTTTTTTTTTTCCGTCTGTTTGTTCGTCTAACCAGAGATTTTTACCTAGGGAGTCCTCGGATGCTTTTCCAGGGGTGCCTGATCCGTGTGAACTGGAAACACCGTATCAGTGTTGCATGCCACAGAGTTCATTTTTTCCTTCAGAGAGAGAGTCTGTAGCTTTCACAAGATTCTCAGAGGAGCTTGGGACTTCAAAAAGCTTATGAATTCCTGCTTTGGATCTTTGGTTTATAGGGCAATGAAACTGTATGTTTGCTTTAATGATTGAGACACAGCATTTTATGTGAATGAGAACAAGGGAGTGGTGGAGAAAAACAGCTTGAAGGGCATGATTACCTTTCCCAGTCTTTATTTCTTGTCATGAATTATTAATCATGAGGTAGTACTTCATCTGATGCTTTGAAAACTCTCCCTCTGGTAAGAACAGCCTAATTGAATTGGAGGAAGTGGAGCAGGAAGAACTAAACATGGACGTTGATGGTTTCACCAAAAACAATTATACACCCTACAGCCTTCTCCACCTGTTTGAAAACCCAAGGCCCACTAATTCTCATACCACAAGGGAATGAATGGAAGAGTAGAAGAAAAATTAAAATTGTTGAGCTTCAAACATACCTTCCTTGAGAGTACTCCACTTGGCAAAAGGGTGTATGTGGGGCTAAGAAGGAGAGTAAGGGATGTGGGAAAGGGTCTGATATACTGGAGATCAGAGTAGAAACCGGTCCAACTTCTCTGGAGGGCAACTTGGCAATGTAACAAAAACTCTAATGCAGGCATACTTCTACTCAGTAATGCCAGTTTTAGGAGGCTTAGTTCAGTAACATACATGGATCTAAAAATTTTAAATAATCCATATGTGTAATAGACTATGAAACAGTCATTAGAATCATGATAAAATCATTTTGACATGAAACTATATTTTTATATTTTGTCTTTAAAAAGGTAATAAACCAGTATGTATGTGTGCAGAGTATAGTATAGTATCCCATTGATAAGAAAAGTAATATGGGATTGGGGAATATGTCCCTTAAGGCACATTTATATATAAGCATAGAAAAGAATCTGAAGGGACATGTATTAAATGATAAATATGGTCCCTAATGGGTGATGCAATTGTGGTTAATTTAGTTTTGCTCAGCTTTATTTTCAACTTTTTTTCTACAATAAGCATGTACTACTTTTGTCATTACATGTACTAATAAAAGTCCAGACAATATCTTCTTTTTTGAAGTTATAAACTCTAGGTCTAACATCAACAATCTTATAGACAGAAAGGGCTAACCCTTGCCAACCTTCAAAGTCTGGGTTCCACCCACCAGAAACTGCAACAGAGGATATGGAGAGTGCCCTCCTTCCTCTCTCCAAATGACAGGGAGAGGCCAGTCCTGGGCCCTTTCCCTAGGTCTGAACAACTCCCTTCTATCCACAACCACAGATCAAACCAGATGAGTTTCAGCTAGGTTAAATAGTACATAAAAATGATTATAAAATATTTTAAGATAAAACAAACAAATAAGCTCCGGCCCTAGCAGAATTTCCTACTTCATGCCACTTACATGCTACCTTTCCTTAACTCTCTGCACTTCTCTAGTTGTAGCATTTTCTAAACTATGCTAGAAATACCCTGTGTGTTTTCTTTATGGAATGCAAACTCTTTTCATCTTGATTTCCATTATATTCCTAGTGCCCAGCACAGGACTCCAACAATAAATGTTGAATGAATAAATGATTAAATGAATGCATAGATGAAGACCATCAAGGAAGGACCAACTTAGCTATCTTGGTTTTCCAAAACACAAACATAATAAAATCCAAGACCAGGAGACAGATATGTTTCCAAAGCTAATCAAAATAAGGCAGGCATCCCCTATGGGGTAAGAAATGATGACCCAAAATCATGTATGTGGGGATTTGGAAGGGCTAACAAGAAGGGAAGGAGTGCTGCAAAAACACAGCTGAAATGAAAAGGCAAAGATGAATTGCTGCAGTTATATTCCACCATTATAAATGACATTACCGTAAGGATGGAGGAACAAAGGTTGTTTAGTTTGCAGAGAAGTAGATTCTTGAATGGGTGAAAATTAAATCTGCTGGATGATTTGAAGTGGAGACAGCACACAGGATGATTTTAGCCACATAAACAAGAATGGCCTTGTGCAATGATTTCTATTCAACCCCCCTGGCTTCCTGGCCCAAGCTGATTATTATTAAGCATTTATGTGGCATTTCATATGTACAAGTACTTTACAATCATTTATTATTTATTCCTCACAACGTGAGAAAGCCACAAATCAAGGGCAGGGATAAAGTTAATACAATTTTATTAAACAAGAGGAGTGTGCCTAGCAGCAGGCTCAGCTACAACCAAGGAGTGTGACCTCACTGGAGAGAAACAACGTGACAATTACTTTTTTTTTTCTTTTTGTGTTGCAATTTACACTTTTAATCAGTATAAAGTCAGGTGATTCTGCACACCTGGGAGAACTCTTGGGATTCTGGCAGCCTGGTGTGCCAACTCAAGGGAAAGCTTGCCTCTGAATCTGTCACGCCTCTGGACTTTCTCCCTCCCTCTGACCCTCCATTTCTCCCTTTCTTCCTTCTGCTTTTTAGCTTTTATTTCCTGTATTTATTTATTCTCTTTCTCTTTTTTCCTTCATGACCACCTGTCTCCTTTCCTTCCTTCGTATTTTTCTCTCTCATTTCTGTTTTTATTTCCTTCCTCCTTTTCATCTCTATTTCTGATTCTCCTCACTCCTCACTCTGCTTCTTTGCTACTCTGTCTCTATGCGTCTCTGTCCCTCTCTCACACACATACACGCACACAGTCACTACACAAGGAAAAAAGCAGAATCTAAAATGTTGGGAGATGCAGAAGGTCATTTGTCTGTGAGGCAGCACTCCTTCACTGCCTTCTTCTGAGACCTGACACAGGGAAAATTTTAACTCAATTTGTACAGGGAGAATAATGCCACTGTTAATCCAAGTTGCTTGGAAGGTCATTTAAAAACCATTCCAGGTTGTTTTACTCCCACTGCTAGTGTTCTTCAGGCACTTCTCATAAATGCTAATGAATAATTCACCTTGGTAGTATAGACAAACACAGGCTGGTGGTGTTATTTGGAAATCACTCAAATTGACTAATTAGTCATTTCCTTTAGATCTTATTTAACAAAGGAAAAGGGATTTTGAGATATCTGGTGAATCATACATCATTACATTACTAAAATCTTAATAGTCCATATTAGTTTGAGGAAGGATTAACCTAATTTAGTGAAAAAGCCTGAATGGTTGCAAAGGTTAAAAATTATATATGAACTTACTGCAATCTAGGCAGAATTTTATTAGTGAACAAAAATATCTTAGCTAGAGGTTTCACTGGCCCAATTTTGAGAAATGGATAATAATCATTTGTCATTAACACATGTATTGAAAACAAAGAACAGTAGATGAATGCTGTACATAAAATTTCTTTAAATGCTATTCATTCATAACCACCTACTATGTGTTGGATGTACTGTTCTACATGCTGGGGATAGAGCAGGGAACTGCAGAAAAGGTCCTTACTTTTATGGAGCTCAGATTCTAGTGGGAATATTTTATAAAGATAGAGAAAAACAATTTATAGTTGATAGATAATAGATGATAAATGATAAGGATAAAAAGAAAGATGCTAGATAATAGATAAAAAGATAATAGATGCTCGATATGGATAAATAGATGATATATAGATAGGATGAATGGATTTCATATTATGACAAGTGATAGGCAGAAAATAGAATGAAAGTGAGTATGTGTATGTTTTGAGATGTTTTGGGTGTTATTTTTAGAGATGGGTCAGGAAAAGCCTTCAGGGAAGATGATAGAGCAAGGATCAGAATATTGAGAAGAAGCCAGCTATAAAGACCTAAGAATTCCAAGGAAATGGATATGGATAAGCAAGGCTGGAAGCAAGTGTTGTGCTGAAATCCCAAGCAGCTATAGCCTAGTGAATAAAAGGATGGTAGGAGAAAGGTGCACCATTTGAACAGGCACCAAATGCTGTTGTTTCTACCTTTTGCTTATCAAGCTCTTGATAGTTAAGAAAAGGAAATTTTCACTTCAGTGACTGAGTCATCACAATTCTCGATTATTTATAGGAGCAAGGTGAGTTTGTTAAATTGTGACCAATGTATTTCTCTTCTGTACACATTCCCTTTAAACCTGTCATTCTCTCTTATTCAGGTCAATAGATGTGAGTCTCCAATGTACCAATAAAGGGAAACCTAGAGAACAAAGAAGTCACATTCTTTGCTTTTCAATTTAGTGAAAGACAGAAAATAACTGAAGTAATATATAACAAAGCACATTCTTGAATTTTGTTCTCCAAGGTGATTATAAGATCCTCCTAGTTAGGTAGATAGAAGATGTCTACACTCTACTTGCCTCATTCCAACCCAAGCCAAATCCGGGAAAGGGAAAATAGATGCCTGACCTGAATAGCTTCCCTCTTGGGGCTGCAGGTGCTTTGCAAAAGCTCTTCTCCATGCCTTACTCCTTTACTAGGAAGCAAGGGTCTGCCCACTTTAAATTAGCCCCCATCTCTGCCAGTCCCAGGGGTCATCAGCCAATAATCTGAGTTATAAGACATAGATGTAGTGGGAAATATGGCTTAAAAGACATTTTGGAGCCAGAAGGGGATGGAGCTTTAATATAATGTCTGATGACGTATTGAGGCTTTGATTTAACAGAAGTTACCAAAATAGCAGAGACTAAATTAATTGTAGGGATTGGAGGAAAGCTCCTCTGCATTCTTTTTTTCTTTTTTTCTATTCTTTTCCCTCCACCTGCCTCCTCTTACTCTTCTTTCTCTTTCTTTTTTCTTCTATTGCATTCCAAATGTAGGTTTTAGTGAGCCATTTCTGGAACAACAAGAAATGTAATGCATGGATCAAATTGTAGAATGTCTCCAAGTCTCTGGTTTGCTGTGATCACCCTGCCTTTGTCCCATTGCTCATTAGAAACTCAGTCTCTCACCATCCCCAAACTCCTGAAGAATCTTAGGATCAAAAGCTCATCTTTCCCATAGGCACTGCAGCTTCTGCTAGATTCTCAGTCATTGCTTTGCTTGTAATCACCTGTATGCACTGTTTAGTTTTCATGTCATACCACATTGCTGGATATGATATAGTCTCCCCAAATATCACCTACTAAAGATTATGTATGTGGTAGATTTTACTGAGGATTTTGAATCAGCAGATGAGAGGTGGGATCATAGAGTGGTTGGAAGGTGGATATATCACAGTGGGCCACAGTCAACTTACAAAGAAAAAAATAGATGACTTTGTTCTTAAAAGCCTCAGTCATTACACACTAGGAAATTTCCATTTGTTTTCTCAATCCAGTTTTATCCCCTCATGATATTGAAGATACGCTTTCTTCCTAGTTTCCCACTTTTTCCCCAGGTTCGCTTGTTACTCCCTTCGAAAGCCATTTGATTTCATAGGCAGAGTGGTTTCTCTCTCTCTTTCTTACTCCTAATCCAAACAGAACATCCTCTAAGAACTATCCAAGGCCAAAAGACAAATTAGAGTGTCTTTTGCCTAAAAAAGTTTCCATAACCAGCTCTTAAACTTACTGCATTTCTCCTTGGCGTGGAAAATTTTGTATTTGTCACCATTTCTTAGTTTCCTCTTTCATTTCTCAAGACAAATCAGGCTTCTGGAAGGTGCAAGCCTGTGTGTTTGTGTGTGTGTGTGTGTGTGAGAGAGAGACAGAGGGAGAGTGTGTGTGTTTCTGTGCATATAGCAAAAACATGACTCAATTTGGCAGGTTCAGTCTAACATAAATGGGAGAAAACTTTTTTTTCAATCTCAACAATTTTTATAATTGTGATGATACTTAACCCATTGATCACCTCTGCATTTCATATGAAGACCTTGCAGACAATGAATAAAGGAAATTTGTTCATCTCTTCCTCCTCTCACTCCACTGCTCCAAAGAGAATTTATACATGATAACTCCAAAGGAACTGTTTTACTCTTCTTCCTCAAAATATAAAAGGATTTTCATGATAAATAAAAATGATTGAGCACAAGTAGATCTCAGAGTTTTAAAAAGTATTCTAAAGGCTAGTATAGAGCTCTGAATTTGTTTTTAAAAGTAATGTGCTGTGTTGAAGAATTCAGGAAAAAAGAGTAGATAAATCCGAGTCTGTAATTTCACAGAATCATTTCAAATGTGAAATGCTGCAGTCTTAGCAAGTCACTCTCTTAGTGTGAAGGAGAAGATGTGCCCCATTTACACTTGACCTCTTTGTTTTCATTATACACAAATTCTCTAACTGAAGGTGGATTTGTAATACAAAAGTGTTTGTTGGAGATTCATTTATTTTCAAAGCCTGGACTTCTATTTGTTTGTATATAGGTCTATCTGTATGTCTATTACTAGTGGCGACTTAATTTTAAAATATATGTATATACTTACATACATATACGTATGTGTATATACACATACTGACAACTATATATACACACACAACAGTCTGAATTTACAAAACAAATAAATGACAACAGCAATTTCTTTTTGCAGCACAATTACATATATAAAATGCAGCTAAAAGCAGAGCTTTTCTTGCTGAAACGGGGGCAGGTGTTGAAGGAAGGTAGAGGGAGAAAATAGAACCTTGCTTGGCTTGCAGCTCACCCCTTGTGTCAGCCTTCTGTAAATACACCTTGCAAACTACTAAAGTAGGAGGAAATTGTACATATATCTGTACAGAATTAAACAATCTTCAAAGTGTTTTTTAAATAACTATACACTGAGTTTATTAAAATATACCTCAATATCTACTAATTTGCAATTCTGCTTCTTCTGATAAACTACTACCTTTATGACACCCTCCTGAGGGTTCCCTCGGTGGGAAGGAATCATTTGGTGCCCACAATGTTTCACCAGCATGTCATTACTACACGTTGTAGTGCTATCAATGTTGCATTTTATTATATTGGCACCTTAAAGCCAGAGTCTTCTTTATCTTTGTGTTCAAGAGCCTGATGTGATGCCTAGATCAGGGTTATATGTGACCAATAAACACACCTATCTTGTAATTTGTAGAATGAAAGTGTTTTTAAATGAAAAATGCCAGTCTCATCTGTATAGCGAAGAGTAAGAAACTTCGATTTTGAGGTTGCAACGGTATACTATTTCTCTCTTTCAAATTCAGTTGGAATAGACTGGTATGTTATCAAATTAAATATAATGTTCTTCATTTACAGAATAAATTAAAATTAATTTTTTCTTAATGCTCAAAATTATATGTGCTTCCTTGAAATAAGTAAGATGTTTGAGAGATTAGGATCTTAGACCTGTCAAATAATTAGTGTTAGAATAGTTGAATTTTTTTATTATTTTAATATGTTTCAAATTAGAAATTAAAGAGAAAAAGTGGCTATGAGGAAGTCATGAGATTAAAACAATCCTGTAATCAAAATTGCAGCTTCTTTATTCTGCTATCTATGTAAAGTAATGGAGAAAATGTGAAGATAATTATAAGAACAAGAGGCTTAATAGATTCTAAAATCATAAGACTGGAAATTGCTTCCCAAGATCCCTCTGTCATGAGCACTTTGAATGAAAGATGGCTTCGGTTTGCTTTTGAATCAAGAAGATACAAAACAACTACATTTCTGAGTGACTGGGGAAAGGGGAATGGTTAATAGGATTGAGCCATACTCCCTTCTCTTGGGTGCCATCAGATCACCAGTTCTGATTTGCTTTGAAAATCCTCTTCTAATTTATTTTAAATTTTTCTAATAGCATGAAAGTGTTTGGTAAGAGATCAGCCATGTTTGTGGGTAGGAATCTTTGCTAGTGTTTTGCTTAAGGAAAAAATATTCTATCACGTATTGTTATAACTTGCTAGGAGCTTCCAATTGGTGGATGGAAATGTACTCCACAGACGACAACATGCCATGCTATTCCCAGTTTTTATTTTCCTAGAAGAAAAACTATGGAAAAGATATGCTTCATTCTTGTTTAATAATTAAACAGAAAAGTACTTCTTGCAGATTCTTTTGAAGTAATCACAAGGCATTTTTGAAATCTCAGCAAAGGGAATGCCCCATGTGTTTCTTTTCCTTTTTTTTCTGATTCTCCGCCATGGAAAGGATGAAAGAAACGCCCTTAAGTAGAAGACTTAGCTTCTACTTAAACTACTGAAACTTTTAACTTTTTTCTTTTTAGCAAGTATGAAAGCTTAGTAGTCATAGGACTAGTTCCTTAAGAATGCATAGGTACAATTTAAAAAGCTAGAGAAGCTTTTGAGGGGAACCGATGTGAAACGTCAGGAGCACACAAAATTCTAGAAAAGTTCTAAACTGTATATAACATTTGGATTGGAATAGATGAAAAATAATACTGTATTTATTGAGAAAGATTCCAACCCATTTTTGTTTGTCTTATCATCTAAAAATCTTCTTCTAAAATTATGTGCTTAATTAAATGTTTATTATATACTTCATTTAGATATTCAAATTGAGTTATAATTTTTGTTAAAAGTAATAATAAATATTTGTTTTTATAACAGCCATAATGTACCTGTGCAACACACACACGCACAGTCTTTGGCTTATGTGCTGTTTGGCCTACGATTTGCACCACTGCTAGTGTGAATAATCAATTACAATCACAGGAATATTTTCAAGAGAGTAAAAATGTTTTCTGAATGCCAGCACTGAAAACTCAAATCCCTGTGTGGGTATTTGGGCAGAAAGAAAAAGTACGCACAGAATACCAAATACTTCTGGCAAACACCTGCCCTGGCTCTGTGGTGCCTCCTTTCTGGTGGGCTGGTGCTCGTGCCTTCTGATTTTTGAATATTATTTAAATTTTTGTAAACTATGAAATTATAAAGTGACAGATGACCCTTCTAAAATTTTCACAAGCTTACATCCATATATATATCTATATTATCATATATAATATATGGATATATATTATATACATTAATATATCTATATTATATATTATATACAAATATATATATCTATTATCATATATATATGATGATATCCTAGAAAAAGATCAACTAGTATATTTGCAAGAATGTTCACTGTGGCATTGTTTGTTCTGGGTAAAAAATATGAAAAAACCTACATGCCCATCATTAGGGGAATGTATAAACTCTGGTATACTCTTATTTTGGTACATTCTGCAACAATACAAATGCATGAGGTAAGCTGGGTGTGGTGGCATTCATCTTTAATCCCAGGAGGCCTAGGGAGGAGATCACCTAAGCCTAGGAGCTTAAGGCTGCAGTGAGCTGTGATTGTGCTACTGCACTTCAGCCTGGGCAACTGAGTGAGACCCTGTCACTAAAAAATAAAAATTTTTTAAAAATGCAGTAGATCTATTTCTATTGTCATGGAAAATCTGTAAGATATTTTCTTTGGTTAAAAAAAAGGTTACAAAAAACAGCTACAGGAAAATACTATTTGTGGAAACAAAACTAGAGAAATTAGTATCACACACATATATACAAATTCAGAGAAAATGGTTCTGAAAAAAACATCACACCAATGACAGGGGTTAGCTTCATAGATGCCACAGGATATCCCTATAGGATATACAAGGATACACAGGATATATAAGGGTGGCTGTCAAACGCAACTTTAATCTTATTTCCTATGCTTTCATTCTCACAAGAGGAATGCATTTAGGCATTATTTGTTAAACTATTTTTTTTCCTTAATAAATTTGCTTACAGGCATTGCAAAAGAGCCCAAGATAGCTGTGGCAATACACTACATGGCTTTTCTCCTTCATACCCAGGTAACTCTTTAAGATATGGCCCAATCTCTAGGGGCAGGACAGGGCAACTGACCTATGTAAAACCCTCCACTCATGCCGGGGCAGAGTGTGCTGGGTAAGGAGGTATGTGGGTCATTCCAAAATGTTAAACCTGTTTGAAGGTGTTTCACTCTGGATACATAACAGTCCATTTGAGTGTGTTTTCTGTTTTCCTGCCCCAGTAGTTTTTTAAATGTAGTTTTTACTGACTAACAAATGCAAAGCATATATTTTTAGAAGACATAATATACAGGGTTTAACAAAACAAGGTATAAACTCATAGATTACAGTTAGTTCGGGTGATCAGAACAGAGGATCCATTGAATATAAATTTCCTTATTCTGGTAAATCAGCATTCTAGATGTTAAAAAGATAAATTGAGCCATGTACATGGCAGAGAAGATATGTTAATAACAACCCTTGGCCATAACAGACCTTCTATGAAAACCTATCCTTGCCCTGACTGTAGGTAATAGACTTGCTGGTTATATGCTATAACCTTTCCTAGAACTGTCTTTTCTTCCTTCAGTTTGGATAACAAATTAATTGTTGGCTTCTAATAGACAATAAGCTTTAAGAGGGTAGAGACCATGCATGTTTTCACTCACTGTGTGTGTGTGTATATATATACATACATATATATATACATACATGTATATATATACATACATATATACATACATATATATATACATACATATATATACACACACACACATATATATGCACAAAAGTTCTGCTAAGTAATTGACAAATGAATTAATTAATGAATTAAATGAATACAATAGCTGAATTTACATGATAGGGGAGGGCAAATGATTCAATGAAAATTAGCTTAAGTTTCCTATTACCTTAGAAAATAAAGATGAAACCACTTTGTAAACTGAAAAGCAATTTAAATGTCACTCTTGCTGTTTTAGTGAAAATAATGAAAGTATTTACTATATGTCACTCATTAGTCTTCAAATAAGGGTTATGATATGATGAATGGACCACAGCACAAATAACTGAAATTACTACAGAGAATTTCACCCTGTAGTAATTTGGGTCTTCCCAAAAATCTGACCAATTTCACCCTAAAGCCTAGGAGGGTGCTTGATTGTGATGCTATTGCTGATGTCTTGACTTTTGTGTATTGCTCAGATGGCACTAGCATAGCCACAGCAATGACTAGTACTATAAACCCTTAAGTAGAGCTTACTCTGTGCCAGGCACCCTTCTGAGGTCTTGACATGTATTACCTTATTCCATTTTCTCCCTAAAGAGGTAATATCTGCTTATTGTAGAAAACTTGAACTATAAAAAACTGAATTTCTGTTTATCCTTAATGAATCTTTCATTTTAATACTTATAAGGTTATTTTGTTCTTGGAAGATTATATGGAATTTTAAAAAATGTTATTCTGAAAGGCCTAATTTTTAATATGATGTCTAATGTATTTGCATATATTTTGTAACTAATATTGGCTGTGCATTTGCAATGTTTTATGAATTTTAGTTTTTATTTGTTGGTTTTTATTTTTCCTACACTGCTATATCCTTAGTTTTCTGTGTTTCACTATGTAGACTATATCTTGATTTTTTTTCAAAGCTTCTATATGTTTTTGGAAGACATTTGATTTTTAATTCTGCCAATGATTGTCTTTTAGTTTATTGCATATGCAATTCAATCTGAATTTCTCTAATTACCAAAAATAAGCACAGAGCGATAACATAAATTTTCCTTGATGTCTAATGGAGAATTTAGCAGGCTGACTAATGTCATGCCACATTCTAATCTTTGTGGATTGTGGTTGTAGATTCAACACACTATTATACAATTATTATTTTTATTGTGTAAGCCTTTTACATTAGTTATTTTTTATTTACCACTGAAATTAATAATCACTGCAGCAAAAGCAATTCATACCCTGATCTGTAGGCATATTTTATTATTCTTTAGCAATAATATTGTTTAATAATAACAGGAAGAAATATATATTTGATACTTTGATATCCCAAACACAATGCCATATAAACTATTTCATTGTATATTCACCATAATTATATGATGAAATACCTATTTTTCTGTCCATTATCATAGAAAAGGACCCGAAATTCCAATTGATTAGGTAATTTACCCAAGGTCAGTAAATTAAGCAAGTAAGTGTCCAAGTTGTGATTTGAATCTAGCACTGTCAACGTAAGGAAGCCTGAACTCTCATAAACTGCACTCCACCACTACATAAATGTTTTATTTATTTACCTCCTTTAATGTCACACTTCAGTTTTTCAACACATAGTGTGAAGTATATAATGTGTGATAGACAATCTATTGGATAAAATGCCGAGTCCCTGCTCTCATTGCCCCAAATCTCATGTTGATGAGAGTCAAACAAAGAAGCCATGATGCTAACGTGTAATAAATGTTATGATGTGAGAATTACAAGTGCTAGAGAATCGCCCAACAGTGCCTGCAACTACTCTAGGCATCAGGGCAGCCACTGCAGAGACAAGGAATTTTTTGGTGGAGACCTGGGAATATGAGGAACTTGACTAAGAATTTGGAAGGTGGTGGATATGACTGGAGAGTCAGATCATTTATCATTTTTGATGGAAAAAAATAAAATGACAGACATAAATAAGAAGAACAGATGAGAGATGAGGCCAAAGAGTTGCCCATAGGTTAGTTAATAGAATTTGCTTCTGTCCTGAGTTCTTGCTTTTAACTCAGAATTTTTCTATTTTAGTTTATAGAACTGCTAATGGTTTATGTCTTTTTGTATTTGTCCATGGCTATTAGCATTGCTATTTAGAGCAGGCATATATGGCACTGGAAATTTGCTGTCATGTTCTTCTAAAATTTAACATGAAAATTTCACTTCTAAAAGTATTTTGTATGTTGAAAAGGAAATTCTGAGACGACAGCTTCAAATTTACGTTTGTTGAGCTGTTGGAAATGATGAGAAGCTCAGCGGAGCTCATACCCCCATCAAGTTATTAACATGTTCTGTTGGTTTTTGAGGAATAGTCTCCGAAAAAGTCATTGGAATATTAATGTAAGTTTTATGATGAGATAAAAATTCTACAACTAGAACAAAAAATATGCATTAATCAAAAATAATGGTGGGGTACAATTTCCATGGCTACCAAAATATTATTCTGGTTTTCATTAAGCTGAGAAGTGAAATGAATATCTTATAAAGAGGCAAATGAAGTTTAGCTCAGTTACACTGGCTTAGAAGAAGCACAGATCTCACTTTTTTTTTTACTTTCAAAAATGGTCAACTGAATCTCAAGCGTATAACATAAAAATCTGTAGTAAGAGTGTTTACACTATAAATGTGATATAGGTAAAAAGTGAGCAATATTGTCCAAATAGAACACAATATGCATAAATATTCTATAAATATAATAATTTAACAAGGGTAGAAATGACGAACCCTAACATTTTTAGAGACTCAAAACTAGGAAATGTAATGGATGGAGATCAACCTTTCCCTTTCATATTATTTGCAAAATAAATATAATTTAGCCTTAAACCAAGCCTGTAGACAGAAGTAATTGAAAGCCTGAATTTGGAGAAGAATATAAATAGTGAGGTAATGCATGTTATATGTGTAATGAAGACCACAGATGTGCTTTTTCTGCCATCTCTGGTCTCCTCCAAAAACAAAACTGAAAACCCCTCATACTTTAATAGGCAATGAGAGGAATTCTTGGAGGTGGGGATAGAAATGGGGGTGTTTTGTAAAGTATGCTAACGTCTAAAGAGGGAGTCTAAAACTTCAGGAATTAGACAAAATATTGGTCTAAGGGATGGATGGAGTAAGGGTTTCTGGAAGATTTACAGCAACTTTTTCTCAGATTATTGGTAAGTGTCTTGGTATTTATTTTTCTTTAAATGAAATAAAATTTCTTTTGCTGAAAGTAAACCAAGCACATGAAAGTCACTAAACCAGAAGCAGGGGAACAATTTGGAGCATTGGACTCTGGGTTTAGACACCCCAGGGCCCTAGCTCTGCCATTTACAACCAAGCGCTTTACCCACCTGTCTCAGTTTTTCTTATGCGTTAAAATAGAAACAAAAATACCTAACTCACAGATTGTTGCCAAGATTAAAACTGAGGGAGTATGTAAAGATCGTAGTTCAATGGCAAATATAGACCCTGTGAAAATGATTAGATAATGAAGACACCAACAATGACTATATGATAACAATGATGATGTAAGAAGAAAGCCTCAATTAAGTAAAGATGTATAATCATCAATTCTTTTTAAATGGTTGCTTGGTATTCCTCTTTAGTTGGAAATAATTGGAAACTATAAGGTGTCAACCTACGATAGCAGCAAGAGTTACTGCTTTCAGTAAGAGCAGGTGCAACGTTAGAGATGAGCCCCCAACACCAAGTAACTTTCAGTCGAACCCTGTGAGGCAGTCAGAACCCAGGGCAAGTAATTGAGTCATGGGCTGTAAAATCTGGAAAGTCTCCTCTGTTTAGATCTGCTCTTGGAGCCCTGGTTGCTGTCCACCTGCTTCTCAATCCTCCTTCTTTGCAGAAATAATTTATCCACTTGGTTTCCAGGACTCTTTTCTCCCTTGGTTCTCCTCCTACATGCTGACTGCAATTTCTCAGTCTCTATTGCATGATTATTTTTTATACATCCTTCCTCTAAGTAATGGGATGGATGCCTTAGCACTACTTTCTCAGAATTCTTTATTTATTCTGCACTCACTCACTAGGTAAACTTACCTAGTCAGGGCTTTTAAACATGGACTATACCCTGATAACTTCCATATTTATATGTCAGCTCTGACTTCTTCCCTGAAATCCAGATTCCTGTGTCCAGCCATTCACTCATCTGCCCATCTTTCCACTTGGATATCAAAATAGCATCTCAAACTTCACATGTGAAAAACAGTTCCACCCCAAATATCTGACCCCCACCAACTTCCTCAGTTTATTAAATTCCAGCTCCACTTTTCATTTACTCAGGTCCCCAAATTTGGATTCATCCTTGATTTGTTTTTTTTCCTCATACCCTAAATACAAGTGACCAAAAAAGTTCCATCCAATTTATGTTCAAGTATATTCAGAAAATCACCCTTTCACCATTTATACCTCACTCTTACCCTGCCCCTTCCACCCCTGCCAGGGGGTCCAGGCCACTGTCTTCTCTTTCTTAAATTATCACCATAGCCTCCTAAGTGTTTCTCTGCTGTAACACTTGCCCCACTACTATTTATGCTCAGGCAGCAACTAGGACTAACTTTCACAAAATAATTTAGATAATCTCCCTTCTCTATTCAAAACACTCTAAGGTTTTCAACATTACCCAAAATAAAATTGACCCACATTTACCCAGTTGCTCATTTTCTCTCTGATTCACCTCTCATGGCTTTCTCCTTAGTCACTGTTTGCCAGTCACATTTCCTTCTTTGTTGTTCTTCAAACATTCCAAGTCTACTCCTTTCTAAGGCCCTTTGAACTTATTCTTAGCTCTGCCTAAAATGATATTCCCCCAAATATCCACAGGTCTTGCTGGCTCACTTCATTCAGGTCATTTCTTCTCAAATTTCATGCGATCCTAGAGGATTTCCCTGTCCAGTCCACACACACAAAAAAATCTGCCCCCCACCCCCTCACCCATCATTTTGAGATACTTTGCTTCACAAAATGCAACATATTTTAGATTGTTTATTCCTCTATCTTATTTGCTTTACTGCCGTATTCTTGATATACCTAGAAAAGTGCCTGGCTCATAGAAAAAAAAAATAAGTATTTATGAAAAGAGTGCATGAATGCCTAAAATACAATATAAGAGGGCAGTTTTATACCGTCAATGGGAAAAATATCTTCCAATCCTTGGTTGAGATTTTTGAAAGCAAAGTTTGGTTGCACAGCGAGTACTTAGAACAGAATCTACCCGAGGATCCAGTAAGTACCTGATTGAAACTGGACTGCCTTACAGTTTTAAAGTGTCAACTTGTGAGGCCTTTCCCCCTAAAGCTATAATCTTAGTCAGCAGGAGTGTTAATGATCATTTTCATTAAAAAGAAAAAAAAAAGGACCTCCACACACCTCTTCTGAAGTGCTAGTACATTTTTCCTTAAAATGTATTTATATCATTTCTGGGATAGAAGGCAATTTGGCTACACATTAAAATAAGATTTTTGGAGCCAAGGAATTCTCTACCCTTCTCCCTGAGGTATCTACTCTACCTTCCAGTAAGATCTCTTGGTATAAGCCTGGATAAACAAAGTAAACTGCACATATATTAATAGGAAAACAGCTGTTGCAAGAGCAATATCACCAACTAATATTAGGGCAATATATTTCAGTCTCTGAAGACAAAGAGCTTTTCAGTTCACCTTTGCATTATAACATTTGCACATTCATAAAAAAGGGGGAGGGGGAAGGTATTTTAAATCAAGAATTGGACCCCTTCAGAGGAGACATTGAATTAGGATGCAGATCACTCACACTAGAAGGGAAAAGAACAGAGCCAACACCTTGTTAAGCTGTGTTTGTGAAACATTTTTCTTTTTTTCTTGTTTGTTTTAACCAACATTATTGGTCAGATAGTGTTCCATGGGACTTGCATGCATGGGGCCAACCCTGCTACCAGATTCCCTGGCTGAGCTCCCCCTTCTCCCACCTTGGGAGACCTCTGTCTTGTTTCCTTTCTCCCTGGATCCCACTGTCTCTCTTAATCTGCCCATTTCAAATCCTCCTGATTCCAAGAAGCTGTTCCACATATCTCCAGTATACATTCATTTTGGCTGTGTCTGAATTACAGACTGTTGGTACCCTCACCATCATCTTCAGCTTACATATTCCTTCTATGTGTGCATTGAGTGTGTACATGTGAGCATATGTGAGTGTTTTGTCTCCCCAACTAACTGGTAGCTCGTTGAGATTAGAGGTAGGTTTTATATATTAAGCCGTCTCTTAAATAATATTGTAGTATATAGTCTGGGAAAGTGCGTGCGTGTGAGCGTGGGCACTGCATGGGGTTAGTGGGGAGGAGTCAGAGCTTTGAAATCTGGAACTACTGCCTACTCGTTGTGTGGACTTGCCAAGTTCACACATAGTGGGAAATAAAAAATGTCTTTTTCAAGGGTTGGTTGTAGGGATTGAAAGAAATAATGCACATTAATTTAGCTGGTTCAGAGCGCAGCAAATAGCAAGTTCTCACTAAATGTTGACTTGAAAATGAGTGACTAAGTAAGTATAAATTAGTGATGGATTATACGTAGTTATTGCAGAACAAAATGAAGCAGCTAGAGTCACAGAGGGCTCATTTCATCCATTGTGATATAGGCTAAAAAATGAAGAAACTTGGTTGTGGAATCAGACCAACCTGAGTTCAGCTCCGCCATTCCCTAGCTGTCTGACTTACAGATATTTTTAAAGACTTTCAGACCTACATTTTCCTCATGGAAACATTAATGCTTATCTCACAGAGATGTTACAAAGATTATGGGAATGTTATGAAAGAACCCCTGCAGAGTTAATAAATGCAAGTTTGTTAATTTGTTTCTGGAGTTGATCGTTTTTGGAGCTACAGTGAATGGATTCCATTACAGCTCAGGACCTTGACTTCAGTTTCTGTGGCAGACACTGTTCACTGAGTGCCCCACTCTGCTGCCTCCTTCTTTGAACACACAGCTAGACTACATTTCCAAGGATCCCTGCACTTAGTGTGGCCAAGTGACTGCCATCTCCCCAGTGGAAATATAAATAGACACATTCCATGCTACTTTCAGAAATGGCCTATAAAAACCTTTCAGTCATTTTTCTCCATGCTGTTTCCCTTCCACCAGCTGGACACAGATGATAACAGTGCACACAAGGATGATGGAACAAAAAGATGACAGACAGGAACCTGGCTTCCTAGATGAGCAGATACTAGCTGCTTCACTAACCTGAACACCTGGCCAGGACTCCTACATGAGAAAATAAACAGACAAACTTCTTTTCATTAGCCATGAAAAGTCCTAGGTCTCTCTGTTATTGCAGATTAGTCTATCCTAATTTAATTTACTCCTCTTGTTCTATCCTCCAAATTCTAGCTTTTAAGACTATTTCTACCAGCAGTACATAAGCATATTATTTCTATACCAGTTGACTTTCAAGGTTAAAAATACTACATCTTTTATAAAATAAGATTAAAATTTTTATATATTATTATTATTATTATTATTATTGAGACAGAGTTTCACTCTTATCACCCAGGCTGGAGTGCAATGGTATAATCTTGGCTCACTGCAACCTCTGCATCCCAGGTCAAGCAATTCTCCTGTCTCAGCCTCCCGAGTAGCTGGGATTACAGGTGTGCACCACCAAGCCCAGCTAATTTTCATATTTTTAGTAGAGACGGTATTTCACCATGTTGGCCAGGCTAGTCTCAAACTTCTGACCTCAGGTGATCTACCTGACTCAGCCTCCCAAAGTGCTGGGATTACAGGCGTGAGCCACCATGCCCAGTCAATTTTATATATTATTAATGATTTACGTTCTGTTTTGTGGGTGCTGTTTGTCATGTAATTACTTCATTATCTATTTTATTCATATTATTCTGCAGAGATTTATAAAACTTTATACAAATAATTATTATCCTTTTGTTGCGTTTTGTTGTTTTTTTACAACCAGTACTTAATGATACATAGTTATTACACTGACAAATCTTTTCTTTATGGATTATTCAATTGCCTTCATGTATTAAAAGTCCTTCCCTGCTCTAGGATTAGATATGCATTTTTCCTCTTTAAAAAAATTGTCAGACTCAATGCACACTATTCTACCTATACTTGGATTTCTGGGCTTTTATGTAACCTTGCCTTTCAATGTACTTAATACTGATCCCTAGCATCTTTTTAAAATATGACAACTTTATCTTAGTTACTTTCTTTTTCTTTCTAATTAAGCATTTGGGATCTAACTGATGTGAGGAATATTTTCCTATCTAGTATCCTTTTATTTTGTCAGTATATCTCTCATATCTCTTTAAGTTCTTTGTCTAACTTATTAATATTCTTACCAGTGCTTTGAAGATTTCATTAACATGCTGTTTATCACTTCAGTTGCTATTAGTAAAGACGGTTCAATGAAACAGAGATAAACTGACCCCCCATTATCTGATTAGCCAGTCTGTACATTCCAACCTGACACCTACCTTTCTATATTATATTCATCTCATGTTTGCTATATTCAGATATTTAAGATCTACATATTCAGCTAATTTAAATTAATTTAGCTATCAAGATTTCACAAGATGCTGCATCCAGCACTTTACTATGTGCACTATCAAGACACAAGATCAAATAATCATCTAACACATTCCCTTTGGCTAATCTAATCTCTGATCTCAGCCAAAAAGTTTCTAGTTAGTCTAATCTGTCTTATTCTTTGTGAATCTAGGCTATTTATTGCCAGTGGCCTTGGTTTCTCAGAGTTGGATTATCTCTTAGGAGGATTCTGGATAAATTTTCTTCAATATAAGTCTCAGAATGAAATATTGAGAAGGCCAGGAGTCTAACAGGAAACAAACTGAGCAAAAGAATAATCTAATTCCAATATCAATCAATCAATAAATGAATCAAAGTTTTTATTGAATCAAACATGAGCTCTGCACAGTCCTGAGTGTTAAAGGAAATATAGACATATAAGACATATACTGTTTCAGTCAGGGTTCTTTTGGTTGCAAGTATCAGAAGCACAGCTCAAGCTAATTGGAACACCAGAGGAATTTACTGGAAGATTCTGGGTTACCTCACAGAATTGAAGGGAACAATATACTATAGCCATTACCTAGGAACATCAGAAGTGAAATAAAAACTGGAGACTTGATACCTTGAAGTCGTGTCTCTCATTCTCTCTTCCTCTTATCTCTAGATGTCAGCTTATTCCCTTTTATTTGTTTGTTTATTTATTTATTATAAGGAATTGTCTCACAAGAGTGTGGAGGCTTGCAAGTCCCAAGATCCCCAGGGAGAGTGAGCACGCTAGGGACCAAGGAGGGGAGATGGTTTAGTTTTAGTCTGAATCTGAAGGCCTGAGACCCAGGAAGAGCTGGCGTTTCCATTTGAGTCCAAACACAAGGGGAAAAAGCAACTTTCTAATTCAAAGGCAGTCAGAAAGGAAGAATTCTCTCTTACTTAAGGGATGGTCAGCCTTTTTGCTCTAGTCAGGACTTAGACTCATTGGATGAGGCCCACTTACATTTGGGAGGGCAATCTCTTTTACTCACTCTATCAATTTAAATGTTAAACTCATCCAAAAATACCCTCACAGAAATATCCAGAATAATGTTTTACCAAATGTCTTGTGCTCCATGGCCCAAGTGAAGTTGGCACAAAAAAATTAACCATCATAGAAATCATCTGCCATTAGCTAGGAAGTCCCATCCTAACATCTTGAGAACCAAAGAGACAGGGTATCTTTCCTTCCCTTCCAGCTCCCATTTGGAAAATCCAAGAGAAGAATTCTCATTAGTTACCCTACAAACAAATCACCATGTCTACCAGGATGCAGTATTATAATTGGTCTAGGCTTGGTGATCTGGTTATTTCTGAGATTGGAGGGATGGGGTAGAATATTTAACTAGCACTTTTTATCTCCAACAAAAACATATATCTAAAATTGGCAAAAGGCAATTCTTCCAGAGAAATGGAGATGGAGCAGTAAAGTGAAGCCAAAACAGTAAGTAGCCACAATACCTATTATGCTCTCAAAGAGCTTGCAGCTATTTAGGAGAGCAAAGTCAACACAGTGATTCATGAGCAGCATATAATGATGTACCCCACACTGACATATCCAAAAAGTGCATAGTGGTTCATAAAATAGAAAAGTCCAAAAAGGTTGTTATACAGTCGGAGAATGCTTAGTAACAAAGGTAGAATTCAAACTGGTCATGTTAAGACTTAGATATACATAGGAATACTAATTGAAGCCTTTGACATGAGGACAGTAAGGATAGAATGACAAGCTATTGAGAATTTCTACAGCAGAAAGAAAGAAGGGCAGTATCATGCAGTCAGTTATGGAGGAACTTGAAGAAGCACACATACAAACATACCCCAGAAAATCCCTTCATTAACCTTCTTTTTACATCATGGATCTAGGCATGAAATATTTTTCCCACCTTTTTTTGTTAGCTGAAACTTGGGTGTTTTCTACAAATCCATTTTTTTCTTAGTTAGGGTGACTATATGCTTTATCATTCAGACTGAAACGCTTTTGGCTTACACTGGGAATGGACTCAATAGTCTTCTCACTCCTCATGTGACTTCTCAATCAATATTCCTTTATTTTCAAGTAAAAGTACCTAGTCATGTGAGATCATGATCATTGCTGTTTTTAACCAACTCATTTTTTCCTAGCTCTTGGTCACTAAAGACTTTGAAACAATCTTCATAGTCTACCCCAAGTTTAGTAACACCATGAATCCATGTGTAGTAACCATGCAAATACTCTAAACCCAAGGTTTCTTGGCTTGTTCTCCTCTAAAGTCTTTCTCTACTTTTCATTTCACTCTATCTTTGCTATAGACACTCTCTGAAGTTGTGTCTATCCAGAATGGACTGTGTCACTTTTATAATCTTAAATTCAGTAAGGCTGTATCTTAATTATTCCTATCATAACTTCCTATTTCTCTAATCATGTTAAGTCACTCACTAAATCACTGTTAAGTTGTCAGAGACCTCAAAGTCCTTGAATCTTCTATTTTTTCCATCTGTTAGCCCCCTTCTGACCTCTGACATTTCTTTTCTAAGCCCTACCAGCAGATTTTCTTTATCCACAATGTGACTCATCTCCCTTTTTCTAGTTCTATAGGACATGGCGTCTCTAATGTTCTAAGCCAACCTTCCACCTTTATTCTTGACTCTGATTCTTCATTTGCCCACGGAGGCTTTACTCCATTTCTCTTCATCTTTACCATAAATATCTTCTACTTTATTTTTAGGATTGCTTCTTTGAAGCTTAGAAACATGTTCAGTCTTCCATTGATCCCATATAGCTTTCCTGTTATCATCCTTTAAAATATATATACAGACTATTTCCCATTTCTATTGATTTCTAATTCCTTCCCAAATCCTACTGCAATCTTCCTTGTTGTCAAACCCAGTTGACCTTTTTTTAGATTATAGCTTACCAAAACTGTGCTTTTGACATTTCTGTTATTATCACCATATTAGTTTGTTTTCATACTGCTATAAAGAACTGCCCACAACTGGGTAATTTATAAAGGAAAGAGGTTCAATTGACTCATAGTTCAGCATGGCTGGGGAGGCCTCAGGAAACTTACAATCGTGGCGGAAGACGAAGAGTAAGCAAGGCACTTTCATCACAAGGCAGCACGAAGAAGAAGTGCTAAGCAAAGGGGTGAAGAGCCCTTTACAAAACCATCAGATCTCGTGAGAACTCACTCACTATCATGAGAACAGCATGGGGGAAACTGCCCCCATGATTCAATTACCTCCACCTGTTCTTTCCCTTGACATGTGGAGATTATGGGGATTATGGGATTTACAATTCAAGATGAGATTTGGGTGGGGACACAGCCTAACATATCAATCACTTTATGCCACTATACTCCACTTTGTTCTCCTTGATCATCTCTGGTTTTTTTAATGTCTAATTTGTGAGTTCCAGTCTTAATTTTGATGTTCTCCCAGAAAACAACTCTTCCAAAATTTCCTTTGTGATCTCACTCCCTTCCATAGTTTCAGCTGCCACTTATAGACAAATGTTTTTGAAATCTACAAATCTATATTTTAAGTCTAGAATTCTGCTCTGAGTTTTAATCCCAGATATTCAATTTTTCCTGGATATATCTATCTGGATATGCCCATGATGCTTCAACATCAATAAATACAAATTGAATTAATTATCCAAATGTGCTCCTCCAGTAATATCCTCCTCAACTTCAGGGATCTCACTCACCCAGGCATTCAGTTTAGAAGCCTGAGAATCATGCCTCGATTCTTCTCTTTTTTCATGACCACACTGAATTGTTCAACAAGTATCATTAATTGAATACCCAGAATATCTTGTGGTTTGTTCCCTAGTCTGATCTCCTTTACTCTTTCTTTAGTTTCAGCCTTCATTAACTTTCTTCAGGAATACTATTTCTAAATGGCTTCCTAGCCTTCCCTTCTTTTACTAATACATCACCTGAATTTACCCTTTGTGCAGTAGACAGAGGGATTTACCTAAAATTCATGTATAATATCCTTCTGTCTTTCCCTTTTAATATCCATCAATGATTCTTTCCATTACCTTCATATAATGTGACTTCATACACCTTAACATTGGACACAAGATCTTCCCCCTCTCATGGCCTTAACAGGAGTAAAAATTCTTATTTATCTCTCCAACCTCATTTTTCTTAACTTCAGTATATAGTATTGAATATAAATCCCCATGATGCTGTTCCCTACCTTTGTTCATAGTGTAAACTCTGGAATGTCTCTTCCCCTTCACTTCTCTTATTTTATTCATTCTTTTAGACATAGCTTAGGTGTCACTTTGTACAAGAGGTCCCTCCCCATCATCTCCTGATTGAGTTAAGCATTTGTATCAGTCATATTAGTGCAGAAATCAGAAGTTACTCCAGGTATTTCAAACGGGAAGGAATTTAAGACCAGAAATATATTATCATTACCAATTTCTGTACTTGTCAGGAAAATCTAGGTTATGTTGTAGAAACAAATTAACCTTACAACCTGTGGCTTAGCATAACAGAGTACTGCCTTTTTTTTCTCATGACAGTGTCTGGCTTAGCTCATCAGCAGGATATTTCCTCTGCTTTACACAGTCACTCAGAGACCCACGCTGACAGAAACTGTCCCCAGAGGAACTTCTGGTGGTCTCGTTGCTGCAGCCAGGAAAGACTGATTCTAGAGAATTTCACTGGGCTTTTCCTGAACAGAATGTATTCCTTCTGCTCATTTCACTGGCCAGGATTTGTCACATGGTCCCATCCAACTATGAAGTGCTGGGATGTGCAGTTTTCCATGTGCCCAGAAAAAAAGCGGGGCTGGATTCTAGTGAGTACTGCTGTAAAGATGTGGAAACTGAAGCTCAGGGAGGTTAAGAAATTTGTTTTTCTTTTTCTTTTTTTTTTTTTTTTTTGAGATGGAGTCTTGCTCTGTCACCCATGCTGGAGTGCCGTGGTGGGATATCAGCTCACTGTAACCTCAGCCTCCCAAGTAGCTGGAATTACAGGCATGCACCACCGTACCCAGCCAATTTCTGTACTTTTAGTAGAGACGAGGTTTCACCATTTTGGCCAGGCTGGTCCCAAACTCCTGGCCTCAAGTGATCCGCCTGCCTTGGCCTCCCAAAGTGCTGGGATTACAAGCATGAGCCATGGCGCCCAGCCAGGTTAAGAAATTTCTCCATAGTTACACAGTTGATACTTGGCAGACTGGTGTTCAAACTGTATTATTATTCAAAGTGTCTGCTGCCCTTCTCTTTTGGCCTCTCTGTATTAGGTTCCTCCCTAGAAGAGAAGGATGCTTCCATCCGCTCTGATGGTAGGCTTCCCTGGGCCAAGAGAAGGAAATAACACATGCTACTCCCAAGCAGAGGGTTTGGTAAGCTTCATATAATTGCCTCATTGCTCTTTTCTGCCTGCTACAAGAGTAGCAGTTTTCCAAACAGAAGTTACACCTTCATCCTGGAGTGAAGAGTATAAAAAGCCGAGCTTCCGGCAACCTACAGCCAACCTTGAACATGAGCAAGATAAAGATTTCTCTTGTTGTAAACCATTAAGATTTTGGGGGTTTTCCTTTCCTTAGCATAACCTTGTGCAATCTAACAAATATAAATACTGAAGAACTCACAAAATCCAATGAAAAACTGAGCATCTTGGATTTAGAAAGGGCTGGAGTCTGAGGCTATAAGGAATCTTAGTTGGGGCCAATGAACAAACTCTACATGGCCTTGAACTTAGAATGATTTATATCAAGTTTCTGATTATGTGTTTCTCTGATGAAGATTCAAATTCCCAAGGAGCAGAGAGAGAGAGAGAGAGAGAGAGAGAGAGAGAGCCTCACTGGTCCAGAATGCTCACATTCCTGTCTACCACTTTGCCAAGGAGGGTGGGGTCTGGTTGAGGGCAGACCAAAATGGTTGATAGTTTCACATGAACCACATGGGATAGAAAAGTGGTGATTTCCCAAAGCAAAACAAGATGGTGACATCCAAAAGGGGAAGAGTTAGTATCCCTAAGAACAGTCCACTGGAATATCAGTAATTATAATTTGCTTACCCCCTTTATCCCTCTCTTTCTTTCTCCTTCATAATCACATAAAACCATCTTCCCACTCTCTGCTTCCCAGATTAAGCATCTTTAACAACCTTGCAGAAGCCTTTTATTTGGCGATGCCCAGCTTCCCATCCCCTCTGCTCAAATCAATAGGAAAAAATAAAGATGATCTACATTAATTTGGTTGCAGTTGTTTTAACATCCCCTGAAACCTTGAAGTTCAGCAGTACTGGGCCAGCTTGAAGAAAACCTTTCTGACAGGAAAGCAAGTTTCAAAAAAATGTTCCCCAGTTTGCTGGGCTTATAAGCCCAGGGCAAGTTTAATTAAACTCAATGGAGCATTTTAAAGTGAAGAAAAAATTAGGACAGCAAGAAAAACGTGTTGATTGTTTCCTAATTATGCTGTGGACTTTCTCTCTAATGCATCCCCCCTCCTTTCTCTCCCTAAATAAAACAACTGGCACGTTAAGTTTGCACATAGAAGTTTGCATCTCAACCATGCATTCTGCACCAGCCAGGCACTGTTCTTCCCATTCCACTGCTGGGTTTGCTTTTTGGATATATTAATGCTATTTTATTTCATAGAGACATTTAGCCACATACAAGAAAATGAGGAAAATGCAGGGAACACATTAGACTTCAGCAATTTGCAACCTTTTAGTCAATGAGGCTCCCTTTGATTAGCCCCTCCTTCAACATGGACTCATATTTTAAAAGATATAGTCCACTGAACAATCTGTATTTTTTAAAGACATGATTAATTTACTTTCCCATTTTTATTCATGAGACATGCATTAACACAAACTGATCTTCTTTCCAGAATAGGATAAGCACACTGCTGAAATAATTACATCCAAAAGGAAAGAAACAAAACCAGCAGTTGTAATCCATTCATTTTATTAACAACAACCTACTATGTGCCAGGCACTCTACCGGTAGCCTAGTTACAAGTAAGTGAATGATTTATACTAGAATTTGAGAAATAATAAAGAAACTCATGATCTTGGGGGCTCTGGAGCCCCTGGTTGGGAACCTGTGTGCTGCAGCATGAAGTGACTGTTATAGCTGCCTAAAACCCCTAGAGGGCCACTGGGGAGAAGGTCATGGGTCTGGGTAGGAAAGGACCTTTCCAGGACTTCAGCTCAAACCCTTGAGCGAGGGAGGAATCCCCTGCACCATCAGCATGTAAAGAAAAACCAATACATGTCTTAAATGGTGCCACAAAATTATTTTAAAAGAAATAGTAATAGATAACATTTAAATAGTAATTAAATAGTACTTACTATGTGCCAGCTACTGCTCTGAGCGATTTATATATATAAACTAATTTTATTATCTCAACATTTCTATCAAGCACAGAGAAGTTACATGATAGGACCAAGATTATCTGGCTAATTGGTGCCAGAACCAGGAGTCGAAGTGATGTAGTCTGACTCTTAACCTAGTGTTAAGTTTGCACATAGAAGACTATTAACATGTCCTAGTAGAGGAAAACATGACAAGCACATTAATTCAGCAGTTCCCAATCTTTTGACCGCTAATAAACCATTTGTTTCTTTTTTGCTTACCTGAGCTCCTGTGTGTTGAAAGATTTTTAACTGGCTACATCAAAAAAGGTGGGCAGGGGGAAGTCAAAATGAAACTGATTTAATTGTATTTAAAAATAAATACATCATGTAGAATTTTGGAAGACTCTGGAAGAACAAGTGTCATGAGAGTACCTTAATAATACTACTACAGTGCTAAAACTATCCCTCAGTGTAGAAATCCAAGTAAGCTGAACTATAAAGTCACTTTGGAATGTAATAGGTTAGATTAGACTCCCTGTTAAAGTCCATATTACTGTCTCTCAATCTTTTTTTCTTCCCACTCAACAATGGTTCTGTAAAGCAGGGATTCTCAGAAGTTTGGGAATAGCTGCTTCGGGATATCTCTAGGTGGTATATTAGAATCCCAAAGAAATATGTTGAATGTGAAGAAAACCTGCAAGTGATTCTGAAATGCCCACAACTGAGTGTGGAGACATGGTTGCTCCCTACATCATTGTCCATAATACTCAGAGACCAGTGGAGAGGCACAGAGAGCTGTCAGTTATCCTTCCTCCAATCTAGCCTACATGGAGTCCTATATGTGAGCACTTGTTAAAGACAGGCAACTCAATGCAAATTAAAGCCTTAAGAATGCACATGGTAGCACCTCCTGGAGTCAGCAAAGAGTAATGGCAAAAGAATTAGGCTGAGCGTGAATGGAAATCCCAGCTTTTGCACAACTGGCTCTGTGGGTGTGGTCAACTTGCAAGATGCTGGGCTTCAGCATCTTTACCTGTCAAACATGGACATGTGACCAAAGGATGTCTACAATCTATTTTCAACTCCAAATTTATTTTATTCTGAAATAAAAGAACAATATGTACACCAGGGCCTAAAATTATTAGTTCTTTTAACATTTACCAATTTGGTGTTTCAAATGAATAGTCTCTGACAGCTATAAAGCAAATTGTCTAGCCTGATATTTGAGGCCTTGATAAGTTTGTTTCCTTTTTCCCGCCTATGTCCTACTCTTCAAATGATTCTAGCTGTTTTGTTTACAATTGGAGCTCCCCTTAGACCTCAACATAGTTTTAAAATATGACTTTTTCTTCCTTTTGCTAGAAAGTTATTCTCCATTTCCTATAACTCTTTAATTCCCAGCTTTCAAACTCTCATATGAGTTTTGTGGAACAGTCAAATGGTACTTTCTTCTTGAGACCTTTACAAATTAGATTTAACCCCTGAACAGAGGTGAATTTTACTTTTCCACCATCTTTTCCTTTGCCTCCTCCTATTAAATATGGGCTATAGTGGCTTGAGTGGAAGTCAGGTTTTTTAGCCTTGGCACTGTGATATTTGAAGCTAGATAATTCTTTGTTGTGAGGGCCGGTGCTCTGTATTGTGAGACATTTAGCAGCATTTATGGCCTCTACTCTCTAGATGACAGTAAAACCACCCCACTGATTAAAACAACCAAAACTTTTCCCAAACTTTGCCAAATGTCTCCATGTCTCCTGGGGGCAAAATTCCACCTGAGTAAGAACTACTGGCCTAGATATTTGTGTCTCTATCTCAGCTTCTCTTCCCCACAGGACTTAGGACAGTACTTGTTAGCATAAATATTTGTAGACGGAATGAATTAATAAATTCTTGTTGAAAAATTATTTGTATAATGAATAGATTTCTGTAAAATCACACAAATCAGCTAGCTGTTCTATTAAGTTCTGAGTTAAAAGAACAGGCAAACATTTGTGATGGTCATCTGGAAAGACTGCATGCAGGACTGATATTTACCTAAAGTTCCTCTCAAACGTGCACTCTGCCTTAACTTCATGCTAAGGAATAAGCAGCTTGAACTTTTCCTTGATGCTAAGGAAAACGCAGCTTGAACTTTTCCTTGATGCTAAGGAATAAGCAGCTTGAAGCTTATCTAAAGGTTTTGCTTTAAATTCCCACTAACACTGGCCTCTTCTAGTTGCCCTTAGAGTGGAGGCTAGTCAAGGCTGAGAACATCGGCCAATAACAGCAACAGCAACGGTGGAGGGGAAGGGCGGGGGGAAAAGGTTGGAGCTTGGAATCAGAGATTCAGAAGAAAGGCCAGACCTAAAGTGACTATGTTTGCTAAAGCAAATTCATTTGTCTGCATGGAGGTTAGACCTTTAGGATACGGTAAGGAATTTGAAAGCAGGGCTTGCTTTAGGATGAGTAGACTTCCTGGCCTTAAAATAATAAGTTTGGGAGCTGAATGGGGAGGGCACTTGGGGTGGAAGGTGGTTGAGGAATGCATGTCGGGTTGAGTCCCAGTGAAGCTCTTCCATGGTGTGGCCCATGGGGCTCTGTGAGAGTGGCAGTTACATCACCAGGAAGGTGAAGTTCTCTCTCAGAGGTACAGTCGAGTTTCAGGCACCTGCCAGCAACAGGACCAAGTACAAAGCTGGAATGCAGAGCAGAACCTGACAGGTTATATGTCTGTGTCTTTCATGGGATTTCAATTTTTTTTTAATGCCAGCTTGTCGAGTCAGCTCTTGTTTTAGATTATTTCTCTCCCTTCTATTAGCAAAGATCATTGAGAGCTGCTTTAGTATTCTTTGCGGCAAGATTAATGCCTTTTCTAAATCCATTACCTCCTTTCCTTTCAGCCTCAAACTTAGTCCCTATCAGTTTCTTCCACTAGTTCTCTCAACCAAGAATTTTATGAATCAGCCCAGGTCATCATTTACTATTTACACATCCAGCTCTTTTCCATTAGTAACATAACAACAACAGCAACGATACAATAACAGTTACCACCACTACCAAAAGAGCAGGTAAAAATTTCAGAATATTTACTGTGTGATGAGTATCATGCAAAACCTTTATATATATTATTAATAATCCCCATGATAACCTTATAAGCCATTAGTCTCATTTTGAAAGTAAAGGAGCTAAGGCTGAAATAATTTAAAAATGCTTGATATGACATAGCTAATAATTGGGTAGATCTAGCATTTGAATCCAGATCTGTCTGATTCAAGAAACTTTGCTCATGACCAGGAAATGATACTTTTCTCCATGGCTTCTCACTTTGCACTTTTGATAGGCAATTATTCCAGTGAAGAATATAACAATAAAAGGAACACATCAATATGTCAGTATCATGTTACTCAGCCTTTGCTAATCCTTTCCTGTTCTTTCTGTAAGGCCAAATAGTACTCTGCATGCAGTACTAGATGTTCCACACATGCTTCTGGACTGATCTGTCATGAGACCTGGCATTCATGGGTTACAACTTTGAGATTTTGAAATGCAGGTGAGCTTGTAGAGATACCTTGTTGTGTTTGTTCTTTTGTTTCAGTTTCAGATATTGTTAATTTTGCAAAACAGAAAAATAAATGCCATCGGTGTTTTGAGATTGACTGACTTCTGAGAAGGAAAAGAGAGATGCTGAAAGAATCAAAGTCCCACTAAGTAAACGGTTAGGGGTAGTAGTCCTCATAAACTATGCTTGTCTCAAGCCTGACCTTTGTTCCAGTCTTGGAATCAAAGTCCGTGGAGCCCTTCTTTGGTTCCTACTTTGAATCTGGCCCAGGTCAATAGCCAGTAACAGGAAATTGTGCTGAATGATCACAATTTTTATTTGTGCTGACTTATTGGAAATAAGGCAAGACAGATGAGTTGCAGCATTTGCACACTTGATTACCCCCTTCCCCAATTTTTATGTGGCTTCATTTTGGATCTCTTTGCTACAGCATTTTAGCTCTAACTTTGGGCACTGAATCATGCTCCAATGTCCCATCAAGCATCTCACTAATGTGATAAATCCATCCAAAGTCTCGCAGTGCCATTCTGCACGTGACAAATGCAATAACACGTCAGGCTCAGAATGATACCCATATTAGGCAGATACTCCCTCTGCTGACAGCAGGTGTTTTCTGCTTTATCTGAAAATAATTCACTGAATAGATAATTGGTGAATCCCCAGTGGGAACAAAACTTGATTCTGTCTGAGCATAGGTTACCAAGTGTACCACCATAAAATAATTGATTTTGTGATATATTAAGTGGGGACGTACTCAAGACTACTGAACTTTTCACTTAGGGCCTCAGGCTGAAGTTGAACTAGGCTCCCAAAGGTGAAGAACCCATGCATGACACGGGCAGGGCTTCACACTCCAACAGCCAATTTAATTTTCATTTTCTTTATTAATCTAATATGTTCTACCTTTCACCAGGACGTGATGTGCAGGGAGTTTCATTAAAATGGTTGAGTTGTTATTGGAGATAATCACCGAAGGAATGTATCAGAAAAGTCAAGAAACTCTGAATCATTTTTTATACTGTTGTTTTAGGGAAGAGGTTTTGGATGCTGATAGGGAAGTTACTCTAGCTATAGGGTGAATTTAATTGCATTTTTAGAAACTTCTTTTAATCCTATAATAACAAAAAATTAAATCAGCTCTGACATTTTTTGTTGCCAGAAGAAGGTAGTAAAAGGGTAAAGAAATAATTGTTAGTTCTGAGAATATAATTAGCAACTTTAATGCTTTAATCTAAAAAAATGCATATTTTCAGCCTGGGTGAATGATTAAAGAAAAGATATTGAAAGTCTTTGAAATTTCTAACTGTGTTTGTTTTTAATTGTGAGTTATGATCACTATAATTAGCTCATTTAGTGCATTTATAACATAAACAAATATGAATTTCCACAAGTTCAGGGATATTTCAGGGCAAATAAGATCGACATACTGACCTCCAGTTATTAAGCCTTTCTTACAATGTCAGGCAGAAGTATTCTTTGATTAGGAGGGAGGGAGAGAGGGAAGAAGGTTAAAGACACCAGGATCAATCACTGGGAGACAAGATTGGGATGTGTTTGGAGATTTGTACCAAAGGGATGATCAGGATCTTCCCATGAGTGGCCTGGGCTCCCCCTAGCCCAGCCAGAGAGGTGTGTGTTTCCAGACCCCCTTCCCCCTGGGACAGAGCCTGAGGCTGGGTCTGAGTTAGAAGCACAGGAAGAAGTAATAGGCTACAGATAAAGGAAAGCTGTCTGGTGCTGAATGTCTGTGAAGGCAGAACCCGACTTCTCCTGCTTTGCCTTGACAAAACCAGGAAACCTCATTACTATGCACTGGAAAAGGGAAAAGGGGAAAAAAAACCCAGAGGGATCTGGGGAATGAACTTTTTGGGGGTCTTATTTCTCTCAGAGGTGCACATTAAAATTCTCTCTTTCATTCATTAATGTGAATACAAGCTGCCTGAGAAAATAGCTGGTGGGACCTCCCTTAATGAATAGTGGGGCTTTTCTATGCTCTAGAGGCTTAAAATTGGGTTTCATCCCACAGAGGATTTCTCTGGGTTTTTTTTTTTTTTTCCTTCCTTCTCCTTCTCTGTTCTTAACACTACATGTTTGGTTATATTTCTAGGACTCACCTAGGTGGTGACCTGCCACATCAAGTTCTAATCGCTCATACGATTAGATTGGGCCACCCACAGGTAGGAAGGAGGGGCTGGTGTCAGAGACTCTCCCAGAAGTTCAGGAATTTTTCCAACATTATTTGAAAGTTTCTACCCTGTCAATCACATGCAATCAACCTTGTTCTTGTGAGGTTCCTCATACTGCTTGGTTTAGAATAGGTTATGTATGAATATAAAAATCTTTACTCTTGCTTTCAGGGTTTTTACTTTGATTTCAAATGAAATTAACCCTTTTTGGCATTTTATGGTTTTTCTTCTTCAGGATTCTGGTCTCAACCTGCTTATTTTTCTCCTGTATCTTCTGGATGTTGTGCTCAATTGCTCCATTCTATGACATCCATGTCCTCCTCCAGCAATTATTGTCTGTATCATCGATTCGGACTGTTTTTCATGAACTACCTTATGTTGTCAGTTATCTGCCAGTGTACATTTCTAAGTTTCCTAAGGAAACACAGTGCTTTCCACTTGTTTATGTCTCCAGTGCCCAGCAAATAGTAGGTGCTCAATTAGAGCATGAGAATAATGCTCTTGTATTCATGAGAATAACGATGATTGACATGAGGCCATGTCTTTACCAGTTATCTCCTCACTTCCACCAGTGGGAAGCTAGAATGACCATGAGCCCTGAGTCATAATTCCAAAACTTTAGCCCCATTTTTCTGGGACTGGTAGAGAAAGTGCCTCTGGAATGAGCTCTACTAATCTAGACAAGCTTGTGATAAGAAAAGAATGCCATGTGTGTTGGGCCATTCTTGTGTTGCTGTAAAGAAATATCTGAAACTGTGTAATTTATAAAGGAAAGAGGTTTAATTGGCTCATGGTTCTGCAGGCTGTACAAGCATGGCACTGGCATCTGCTCAGCTTCTTGGGAGGCCACAGGAAGCCTCCCTGGTGGATGGTGAGGTGGAGGCAGCCACATCACATAGTAAAGGCAGGAGCAAGAGAGAGCAGGAGGTATCACATACTTTTAAACAACTAGATCTTGCGTGAACTCACTCCTCACCAAGGGGATTGTGCTAAGCCATTCATGAGGGCTATGCCCCCATGATCTAATCCCTTGCCACCCGATCCCCACCTCCATTATTGGGATTATTATTCAACATGAGATTTGGTGAGGATATAAACTATATTATTGTGATACAGCTACTCAAGCAATTTGAGGGTGAGGTGACAATGTGACAGCAAGTTCCAGAGGAGCTTGTGATCGGCCCCAAAAGATGACACGAAGCCCCTGGCCGGAACACAGAGACACTCAGCAGTGGACAGTTATTCCATTCCACACCAGTTGAGAAACAAGAAGCTGTTTTTCTGACAGGGAAGGCATTTGGAAGTCGAGTTTAAATTACGTTTTTCCTTTTGTTACTCCTTAAGAGTTCTTTTAACTTGTGGCATTTACTTTACTTTTATTGCACCCTATATATTTTAAACACAAACAAATAAAAATACAGTGTATCATATTATTTAGGACAGGATTAATTAGCAAGGTATATATAGACAGAGGTAGAATGGTATTAAAGGTTTAAGAAAAGGCGGGGCAAGTAATAAACACTTAAGAGCAATGACGCAGTCACCTAAAGCTCCAGAAGCAGTCTTGGATCACACACTATTCATTTGTTTAATATTATTGAGTGTCTACTATGTCAGGTATTATGCTAGACACTGTTTTATCTGTTTATTGTTTAATATTGTAAAACCACTCTATATACTTTATAAATCAATGAAATTTATAGTCTCATAGTCTATCCAATATATTGGGCCATTTAAAAATTCTGTGGCATATTTATAATCATGATATTCTGGATGTCACACTATTGATAGAGAGCTACTTTGTCAGTAATTGTCTACCAATTTGCCAGTAGGCTTTTAAAAGGGAGATAATTTTTCTCAGTGGGAACCAAGGAGAATTTGGCGGAAGGAATGCCAACATGCAACTTTTTAAAAAAATTAGCTATTAAAGGTCTACCTTTAGCACCATATGTTCCACTTTGTATCTTAAGGAAATTTTGCACAGCTTGAAATTTAGCACACATGGTGTAAGGAGTTAATATTGCACAGCCAAAGTGAGCAAACTAATAAAGGAAAGGCGGTGCTTCCTCTGTAGGATCAGATCTGTTACCTGTTATTTGGTTCTGCTGCTGAAGGAGAAAAATAAGTCTTGGATATTACAGCTGTCACTGTGACATCTGTTGTTTCAGGATCCGTGACTGCTTCAGTCACCACCTGACCTAGATCATCACCATAACATTCCGTCCACTATTAAACTGTGAAAGGCCCTCGCCCTCCAGGTGGTACTTCAAGGTTGACATACCAAGGTGTTTGTCTCTGTCCCCCTGACTGCCTCTCAATTGAAAAATACAGCCTCACTTTGTGCAGAATTGATGGCAAACCAAGTCTCCCAGAGTTCAAGGGGAGCAGCTGAGAACAAGAGTTCCTGAGGCGTAGCCCCGCTCTGCTTTTAATCACTTGTCACAACTACTGGAGGGCCTAAGAGCCTTCAGAGGTGTCACTGTTGTTCTTTGTTGGTGGTAGCTATCTTTTCCCTTTGAACAGATGACTCCAGCAATTCAAACAACAATAAAAGCACATACATGTATCCACACTCACAAATCAGATATCTGAGGGGTTATTAGTCCTCCCCACCACATGAAGAATATTTTACTTTTAGAAGATCCTCTAAATTGAGCTCCATCTGTGGTTGTCTGTGTCTGGTTCAGATCATTGATGACTTAGACTGGCTATTGAAAATGTAGGTAAAAACCTGATGCAATACTAAGTAAGAGTGTATCATGTGTGTTAACAAAATCAGGCCGGCCAATACATTTACAAAAATGGAATGAATATGTAAAGAAAGGCACATCTCTGCTGCAAAGAGTCCTCATTCCAAGGACTCATTCCCTTATTGATTCATTTATCCATTCTTTCATTCAGAACCTGTTTATTGAGACTCTGTAATGTACCAGGCACTGTGCTGGAGACGGGACAGAATGAGAGAAGAGAGACACATTCTCTTTGCTCATGAAGTTGAATATGACAAGAAAAACCAAGATTCACAACCATATTTGTGGCACAGATTTTTCCCATTTAATCGAAAGACAGGAAATTTAACCATTCCTGGCCACCTAGCTATTTGATAGTCAGCAAGAAGCAGTTTGCTTTCACAATAACATGAACTCACCAAAGAAAACAAGAGCCACAAGCTGCTTCTTGCATGGTATGCCTCAATTTACTTCTATTACTTCCATTTCCCAACAAATTTCTGCAATACTGTAGTACTAACTCTGACACTGGTTAAATTTATGATCTTATACGACTCAATTATTCTCTCTAAACCTTGATTTCTTTGCATGTAAAATTCCTTTAGTTGATAGATAAGATATATACTTTTTTCAATTTAAGGAAAATTCTTTTTAGAGTAGTTTTATGTTCATGGCAAAATTGAAAGGAAGGTACAGAGATTTCCCATACACTCCTGCCTCCACACATGCCTAGCCTCCCTCATTTTCAACATTCTCCACCAGAATGGTATTTCATTACAATTGATGAACCTATATTGACACATTATAACCACCCAAAGTCCACAGTTTACATTAAGATTCACTCTTGCTGTTGTACATTCTGCAGATGTGGATAAATGTATAATGGCAGGTATCACTATTGGAGTATCACACAGAGTTGCTCTGAAAACCCGCTGTGCTCTATGTATTTATCCCTCCCTCCCCTAACCCCCAGTAGTCACTGATCTTTTTACTGTCTCCATAGTTTTACTTTTTCCAGAGCGCCATATATTTGGATTCATACAATATGTAGCCTTTTCAGACTGGCTTCTTGCCTTTAGTAATAGACATTTACGTTTCCTCCAGGTTTTTTTCACTGTGAGATCTTTTTTTAACATGAAAACATAATATGATCTTCAGACAAGTATAATTCTTATTTAATTCACTGTCTTCAAAGTGCCTCAGAACATTTGCAGTTGCATGGCTTAGGCATTATGGCTCAGCAGGCAGGATGAACGGGGAGAAGACGAGGTCTGTGCCACCCAAGCAGTCTCAGAGTCATGAGTTCTCTACTCACCTGGAAACCCCCTGTAGTCTGTGCCTGAACAAAGACCTATTATCTGGGCCTGGCAGTATTTACCCAGCTCAGAACACAGCAGAAATCTTGGCCAGCAAGATAGTTTGAGGCTGCACTTTGTGGCATCCACAGTGGCTTTATGGCTTTGGGTTTGTAGTGCTAGGTCTTTTCTTTTTCTTTTCTTTTCTCTTCTTTCTTTTTCTGGTTGGCGCAGTGCCTGTGTATTTAGGTAGTTGCTGCCAGGTGAGTGTTGGCATCTTGTATAATGGCTCTACTGGTTATAATGGCATGTACCCAGACATGTGTAACTAAGAGGGAGGAAGGATGTACTAAAAATTAAACTTCATTTTTTATGTTTTCTTTATGACAAAAATGGGTCCAATTATTTAATTAAGTACTAATTATCAATAGTTGTATAACAACTGAAAGGAAAATAGAATGCTGTATAAAATTGACAAACAATACAGGCACCTAGGAGCCCATGAATACTTTTCCCACTAAATCTGAATTTCCACCCACTGCTGTAGTTATTCTTGGCTCGTTTTTTGCATGAACTTTCTTTCACAGACAACTAATATGCTGAGATCTTTGCTAAGCAGATCGAGTATTTTGAGAAATATGATATCAAAAGGTCCTCTTTAGAAGAACAGGCTTCCGAAGTAGCAGGGCTATAAGCATAACTTGAGTCTAGTCGTGGGTTAGAATATTTTTATAGAATACCTTAGGAATTTTATTTTTCTAAGAGCAGAAATTTGGAAATGAGCTGCCCCAAAGTCCATTTGCTTACTGTCCCTCCACCTCATTGTTCATTCTCTAAAACTTTCCAGCACTTTAACCCTATAAAAGTGGGAAAACATATTCCTTTATACTGATAGAGATTTTAAAGATCACATTAGTGGTCTATGAAAAGTCTTTTCTAGGGAAACAATTACGGAAATATTTGTAATGCTTTTTTGGGGTGGGGCAGGGTGACTGAAAGGAAGAAACATATGTTTTTGGAACTTAATATACATTTTAAAGTTTGTGCTTAAAAGCTACCCCCAGAGTTCTTGATTATCTCAAGGTGAAGACAGTGTTGAATTACCTACTTATGGTGACAGCCTGTCAGACTGAACATGTTGCAGAAGACTAGGGGAGTCTCCGCAAGCCCAAACTGCCCTGAAGGAATAAGATGGAGATGAGTGGAGGTGGAAACGGGTGCCGTGCCTTAATCAGAACCCCAATTACAGAATGTGGATGGTTCTTTTCGTCTCCTGTGGTAGGAGCCCCTCTTCTCTGTGGTAATTTCCATGTGTGGATTGGCACTTCTGTGAACACACATGAAGAAAACAGGCATCCTAAAAGATGAGGACTTTATGCGCTCAGAGTAAACATTGGAAAGTATCAGGTTCCTCTCACTGGAGACCAAAAGGGTCTGTTGTTACAAGATAGGCACCTGGGTTTACTCAGATCATACAGGACATGCGAGGTTTCAAAGCAGATGCAGTGGGTAGGAAAATGGTAGTGCTGAGATACAGATACACCCAAGCTAATAAAGGGAATGATGGAGTCAGCTCAACTCCCTGAAGAATTAGAGATTTTGAGAGTTTCAGGCTACACTGCTTAACTTGGTAACCACAGTGACCAGTGAGCACTCGAAGTGTGGCTGGTCCAAATTAAGATGTGCTGGAAGTATAAAATACAAAACGACTTCAAAGACTTTATATGACAAAAAAAAAAAAAAAAAACTCAGTAAAGTTTTGTGATATCTATATGTTAAATATTTTGGTGTGTTGGGTTACAGCACATATTAAAATTAATTTCACCTGTGTCTTTTTATGTTTTTTAATATGGCCACTAGAAAACTTAAAATTACATGATGTGGTTTGCATTTGTGATGTGCATTATATTTCTACTGGGACCCTGGCCTAGGGTATGTTCGCGTAAGGAAGCCCTGTGTATCTGAATGTGGGATAATTCAATACAGTACTTGTGTTAAGTATATAAAAGCCTATGTTTCTGAAATAAATTCTATAGAGCTGTTATAATACAGCTTATTATTACACAGAGCTGGCTACCCCATAGGTCAAGTAGCAAATCCTAAACCTTGATAACACTCTTTAACAAAAGCCCACTTATCATATTGGCTTGGAATAGAGGCATCATATATCTACCAACATGAAAGAAGGAAAAGAAAGTGTATAAGGGAACAAGGTTAAGGTTGGGGAATAAAGACAATTCATTCAATATATAAAAGTACTTTTCAGCAACTCCCACATTTAGAGAAATTCAGAAACAATTAGGGGATTTGGAAGTCCCTGAGGACTCACTGTAAGGAAGCCTATTGTCTTAAAGAAAGCCCCCAGAGAATCAAAGAAATACGTTGCATTAATGGGATTTTGCTGTGAAGAATGTGCTGTGTTCTAGGTAATTTCCAACATGCTGAGCATTTTTCTGTATTTTATTTTCAAAGGGTTCTATATGAATTGGGCCTTTGAAGAAAAAAAAAATTATTTCCATGTGAAGCCACCTCAAAGACTCCCCCATTTTAACCCTTCATGAAATGAAGGGCTCCTTCTCTGAAGACTGTTCTATCACCCAATCCTCATTGCTCATTGCTCCTGAGACGTTTTTCAATCCCAGTGTAATTAACTCCATCATGGAGGCGGCTCTAGATGCACGTATTTGCCCCTCTGTGATGGAAAATGTATTCCATTTTCAGTTACAGTCAGTAATTAAAATGGCCTAATCTACATTCACTTTGTAACCACAGACTCACCCTCCCTCAACCCCAGAGGTTGGAGGGCTGCCTCTCTTAAACCTATGGTGAAGATCTCTGACTGGCTGGCAAATAGTTAGAACAGGTAAAATAATCTAATCTGGAATATTGCTCTCCTCACCTTTTTTAATAAACATTTTACCTCACCACAGACCTTAATATAACGGCAGTAAAGGCAGGAGAGGAAATTGGAAACATGGCCAGGAGTGTGCCTTATGGTTCATAACAGCCCCAAATTGTGACTGTTTATTAAAACTAACACCCTTTTGTCAGGGTGTGGATCAAAATATCCAGTGGTTTCTCTTCTTTGATACTCCTTTCCCTTTTTTATGGCACTGAGTTTAAATTTCAATTTTAGGCTTTAATTAAGTTTCTAAAATTGTTTCAGACTAAAACATTGATATAAAGAAAGCACCTTGTCCATGATTTGGCCCCATCAAATATTTCCATCACTTATTTCAGTCAGTAGGAGATGTGTATGTGTGGATTGGCTCTTGGGCCACTGGGACAGGAAAGAGTTAAGGCAGGTGAAGGAAGGGAGGAGTGAGGTGGCCAGAGAACTGCCTCACAAAATACAATTAAGGGCCTTTCCCAGGCCTGGGGCGCTCTGGTGCTGCCAGGGGAAAGGAGGACGGAGTACAATGTTCTCCTTGTCCACATACCTCCCTTTTGTTTCAGCAGCACTTTGGCTCCCACGCATGCAAAAGTTTGAATTTCCTGTTGGCTCTGAGGTGAGATTTATAACATTTATTAAGGTTGCTATTCATTGTGAGTTTACTGGGCAATAAGCCTAAGAGCTTTTAGGGGCTTAATTGCATATGTTTATGGGGGGTTGCAAAGCTCCCCACAGCTTCACTGTCAGCCAGGTTGGCCAAATGTGGACTTCTTGGTGTGTCCAGGGAGGGTGTCCCAGTCCAACGGGAAGGTCAGGGGATGGCTGAAAGTCTAAGAAGGAGACAGTACTGTGAAGTATCAGGTTGGTTTTCTGCTTGGGCTATTTTGATTTACTTCCCTCCAGCTCACCTACCTCATTCTGGCCATGTTTGAAGACACATTTGGATTTTTTTGTTTTCTCCTGGAAGAAAGGAGAAATAATTTGAAATAATAGGTGTGTGTGGTGGGGGAAGGAGGGTAGCAGGTAGCATTGGCAGAAATGGAGGTAAACACATGTAACAAACATAATAAAGGTTAAATAAACATTTTCACATACACTGTCACATTTAATCTTCACAATAGCCCCAGTAAAGCAGATATTACTATTCTCATTTTACAAATGAGGAAATTGAGGCTTAGAGAAATAGAATAACTTGTGAAATTAAAATAGCTAACAAATGGAAGAGCTGGGATTTAAATTTTATTTTTGTGGGGCTAGAGTTTGTTCTAGTTCATAGCTCCACACTACACTGACCCAGGCTTCACAGCTGATTGCTGCTTGCTCAACTAAGCACTCGGTTCAATTGTGTCATCAGGACATTGGAAAGTAAAGAGGTAAGCTTTTTTTTTTTTTTTTTTTTTTAAGGTTGTGAGTTTTCTTTGTCACAAAAAGGTAGCTTTTCCACAATGATCTTATGCCTTGGACTTAGCCAACCAAGGAAGTCTTCCAGGATGGAGTGGGTAAGAGCAGAGAAAAGGCAACTGGGCAATGCTCTGAGCTGACAAGGTTCAGGATGTGCTTGCCTACAATATAACACCTTGACATATTGAATATTGTAAGAAGGAATTGGAGAAATGGTGGGTACAGGAAGGACTCTGTGTCTGTATTAGTCTGTTTTCATAGTGCTATGAAGAAATACCCAAGGCTTGGTAATTTACAAAGAAAAAGAGGTTTAATGGACTCAAAGTTCCACATGGCTGAGGACACATCACGATCATGCTGGAAGGTGAAGGAGGAGCAAAGGTGTGTCTTACATGGAGGCAGTCAAGAGAGCATGTACAGGGGAACTGCCCTTTATAAAATCATCAGATCTCATGAGACTTATTCACTATTATGAGGACAGCATGAGAAAACCTGCCCCCGTGATTCAATTACTTCACACCAGGTCCCTCCCATATGCGAGCTACTGTTCAAGATGAGATTTGGGTGGGGACACAGCCAAACAATATCAATGACCTTCCCCTGAAGCAGGTCAGAAGACCTTCATGTGAGAGGAACCCTTTCTATACTGGGATGAAAAGCACATCCTTATCTCTGAAGATGGAGGAAGGAGAAGAGAAACCTGAAGGAATAAGCCTTGCTAAGTTTCCTTCAGTTTACTACTCATAGCTCATATCCTTTGTCCTATCACATTTTTCCACAACTCTCCACTCTTCATCAAACTTACTATAAAAACACTTGGGTTTAACTGTTTCTTCTGGTCTTCATTTCCCTATGAAGTCTCCTGTGTCACATAAAACTTATATTGAATAAATGTATATGATTTTCTTTTGTTAATCTGTTTTATAACTGAGAACCTAGAAGGGTAGAAGAAGAGATATTTTTCCTCCCCTACAGGGCCACTCAGGGGAAAGGGTCAGATATCTTGCAGTCCCTGAGAGTGGTAGCTACTGAATCAGCCCTATAATTTGGTGACAGAGGTGGAGAGAGAGCGAGAAGAGTCCTATAACCCATTTCATTATTTCATGCATACATTTATTTAACAGATATTTGGTAAGCACCTTCTATATACTAGGCACTGTGGTAGCATTGGGCATGCCAGACGCTTCAGCACTCTGCCTCCTCCCCCATGCTGTGTGGAGGTTGCCAAGAAGCTGCCCCGTGCCTTGCTTGTCTCTTAAAGGCTCTCTCAGGTCACCCCAAGTTCTGCCACAGTGGCTAATTTCCCAAACTGCTTCGTGGAGATAGTCTTACCATGGGGAAGAAAAAATAAAAAGACAGAAAGCAAAAAAGGCTGATGAACAGTGCACTCTTCATATGAAATAAATAAATATCTCTACATACATATATACATGTAAACATATATAAATATGCATACATAGTATACTCTTCATAAAAAATAGACCAATATATATACATATATGTGTGTGTGTATACACATTAGTCTGATATCAGTCTGATGGTCTAGTCCAAACTGTCATTACAAATTTATGGTTGGACTTCTAACAGGCAAAGAGCATACTGGCACAGAGGACTAAGCCGTTGAGCCATCATTGTTGGAAATGTATTGTTCAGGACTTTTGCTAATTTATTGATGCAGCAGCAGAGTTAGAATCAGATTCACGCGAAGAATAAATTGGAATATTTTGGTGCATTTCTTTAAAAAAAAAAAAGCCACTTTAAAGCCTATGTATTAAAATGACAAAGTCTTAAATAGGGGTCTCTTTTTCTAAACAAAAGATATGCAAATTGCAATTCAAGATTTATATTATGATAAAAACTGAAATACAAAAGAGTCATTATCCTGCAAAATGTAAAAGTACATTGCTTCATGAGTCTATAATGATATAATGGGATGTTGATGTAGTAAGAGGTGTCAGAAGGGAGACAATGACCTTAAAATTTTAAGTCAGAAACATTAGAATTGAAGAGTAAGTATCTACCTACCCACCTAACTACCCATCTATCTATTGAATACTGCACTTTTTGAAAATTTGAGATGAAGAATAGTCTATTTTTATCTTCTAATGTTGTAGCCATAATTGGATGGAGGAGGGGTTGGGAAATTACTTTTAACATAACCATTTCTACTCTGAAATTGGATAAAAATTTACCTTGAATTTTAGGTTTATAGGCCTGTTTCTCATAAAAATCAGTGGTGTGTTAGGAAGCTTGGAGACCATTTCTGGCCTAGCCATAGGGCCGGTGCCTTAACATCAAATGTCACTGATTCCAATGCTCCCTGCATAAGAACGACTTGCAGTTAGTTTGCAGGGCCTCCCACTGTTTAGATGATCACAGTCATTTCCAATTGGTCATTGTGTTTCCCTGAAGGAAGGTGGGACAACTTAAAAAGACTGTATGAGAACAGCATAGATTTATTTTATCAAATCGCAGAGAAACTCCAGCAAACAGATATTTAGCTGTGGTTCCAACGGAGACACAGTTTAAGTAATCAAGTGATACACCACATGTGAAGCAGATGTACAGGATTGTTCTCTCTACTAAACAGAGCAGAATGTCTGCTTTAGCTTTATTTGGCAGAAATTTATATACTTGCTTCATGATTTGATCTTAACTTAAACAAAGGACGTTGGTCTCAGCCACCACTGATTTCAGGGCAATAGCTCTGTCTAATTTCTGAAAGGCATCAGAATTGTGACACTTTGAAAATCAGATGGTTGCACAGTGTAGAAGTATCTTAAATGTTTATTTATTGTTTTAGTGAGTCAAACCCTCATTTTTTTTTTCTGAGTGTGCAATTGATTACACTGAAAGTTGTAGGCAGAAGGATCTGACTTTTATACAAATGTCAGAACCTTTGCAAAGCAATTCCAAGAACTTCAAGACACACCCCAAAAAGCCAGGGGCTCCAAATGAGGCCTAATAAAATACTCTCAGACTGAACTCCTGATGATTTTCCAGTTCAGAACATGGCTGAGGGTCTTCTGTCACGGCGAGCTCATGGTTTATGATTTTGGAGGCTGTGCAATGCTCCTTTCTATTTCATCTTGACTTAATGTCATTAGTCTTCCTTCACAGAAACCTGAGCGTTCATTTTCTAATCTATCTAGATGATACGCTGACAGCATTTCCCCTGATCGAGACTTTACCATTTATGTCTCTGCCTCTGTTAATCATTTTCAGAAATGAGATTTATAGTAAAAAGGATTAAATCAATTCTGACTACCTCCAAATTTCTAGGATTTCAGGGATTCTTGATGAACACAGAAACCATGGCCCCTTGGAGAGGCTTTATTAAGAAGATCTTTCTTGCCTTTGTGAGCCGGCCTTTCAGAACTAGCCGTCTCTCTGTGGATCATAGCAAGTCAACTTCTCTATGTTTTGTTTGGCAACCACACCACAGAGGCTCCCCTCTGAGCAACTCAAGCTGTTTTTGATTGGAAATAGATTAGTGAGCTATCAATTTTCTTCTCCTTTATTCTCCATCTTTCCTTCTTTCTCTTCTTCCTAGTCTTAAGATGAGTACCCTTAGGAGACGTGTCAGCCTATTTCAATTAAGTGTTTATCTTTTAAGTTTCTCATCATGGGGTAAATTATGACATTTTTAGAAGCCAGGGTTGAAGAGAAAAATTATACCCATCCAAACTAAATCACAGCTTATAGCTTATTTTCTTCCTTTCTAATTTCTCTAATCTTCAGCTTACTTCAAATAACATCACTACTATGCATCAGGCTTTGTGCAAAGCAAGGAGCTTTCACAAATATAATCACTTTCCTTCTTTCTTCTTTCCATCATTCCTTCCTTTTTCTTTTTCCAGATACACTCGACTTTCCTTCACTGAACATATTTTTACATCCTCCCTGAAAAACTCTGGCTCTCCTCCTCTTATACTCACTGGGACGTAAGTACAGGCATAGCATTCCCTGACTTTCTCCCACCCTTTTTTTAAACACTGCCTATCTCATGAGGTGTGCTGTCTCAGCAAAATGACAGTGATCACACTGATTTATCCTTGATCATGTGTCTAGGTGATCAGATTCTGTGCCTTTAAGTTCAACTGAACCACTACTTACTCACTGATAGTTGTCCTAAGCTATCTGCTCCTGTGTCATTCCATTTGCTATCTCTTCCAGTCTAGAGTAGGCCTGCATTTATATAACCTCCTTGGTTTGGTTTCCTATGTCTGTCCCTGTTCTCAGATCCTTGGTCTAGGTAGACATTTTGGCTTCCCTAGCTCTTATCCTTATCGCTACATAGATTCCAGGTCCTAGAATGAGACCTGCAAACCTTCTGGACTCTCCACTTTTGGGGGCCACTCTGGGCAACTATCAGAAATACAATCAACTTATACCCACAGAGTCTTTCCCCAGTACCATCCTACTCCATTACTGTAGGGCTTGCCACAGTCCCCAGGTTTGGAGAGGGGAGAGTAGGTAATGTGCTACACATTTTGCCTCACACATTTTTGCCTCAATTTAGAATGTCTTATTTTCACCACTGTGAGCTGGCCCATGTCTGTATGCTCTAAAGTCACTTTGCCATCTCTCTAATCTCCAGTGAAGACTAAGTGTTTGTATATATAGAATTTGCATACCATACACACAAAGATTTCAGTGTCCAGGATCCCTGGCTATGGATGCCTGTGCTGCTGCTCCATGGTAAGCATACTTGGAAATGGTAGATACATCCTTCAATTTTGACTGAGACAGTATGGTGACGTGCACACTCCCAGCTCTCCTGTCACCATGCCCTCTGCTAGTGTCTAGGGACTACTAGGCAAGAGCCAGAAGCTTTACTCATACAAAAAAAGTGGATTTTGGCAACACTTTAATATATGAAAGGTTAAAAAGGAATTTCACAAGTAATAGACAGGGTACTTTACCCCCTTGTTAGTTGATAAAGAGGGATTTAGCAAGTAGGAGGAGACTAACAAATATTACTAACTTATAGTTTCAGGGGTTCCATGACTCAGATCATGCCCCTGGGGTGCTCAGTATCATCCATAATCACAATAAGCACCTGCTGTATGCACAGGACCCTCTACAATCCACTGAAGATGCAAAGTGTTATAAAAGATGCAAAATGCTGTAAAAGAGCTGTTCCTTTCCAGGAGATTTGGATGAGTCCAAAGAGAACACTATAGGCTTAAAAGATAGAAACTATCATAAAACAGTTGTTTGGACAATAAGTACTAAAAGTGTTTCAAAGAGAGTACAATGACTGCAACTGAGACAGTCAAAATGGAACTTTACTGGGGATCACAGCCAGCTTCATGAATATGAGACCTGTGTAGTCTCAAGGAAATTTAATCTTGTTTTAATTCTCTGCTCTTGTCATTTTGAGATTCTTAATAATTTAATCTTTGAATTTGTGTTTTATAAGCAAAGTCCAAAGGGGGCATGCGCATGAGCAGAGAAGATACGTACAACATGCGTGTCAATCTCTCCTTGCCGCCCTATTTGCATGTAGTATTCACAATGCCCTGTGAGCCTACAGTTCTGGTGGACCTACAAGATGTGGGAGTTAAGGGAGATTCAAAGCAAGTACAGAGTTAAGTGTGTTGTATCTATGACAGTAATTTGGGGAGGAAGGGGTGGGGTAGGGGGGCACTGACACCCTCTAGAGGCCATGCTTTTCATTCCAGGAGAATTCTGGTTAGCTTCAAAAACAGACCACAGAAAGAAGGCATGGAGTTCTAAGAAACACAAACAATTAAGGAACTCTATCGGATCCTTTCTACCCATGTCAATTCTGTGCATTAATCAATCACTTATGCTGGAAACGACGACGTGGAATGAAAGGAGATGATAGGCCAATCCATAGTTCCTTTTCCTTTTAGTCTATCCTTATTCACTAGTAAGCCAAAAGTAGAGTGTTAATAGAATATACATGTGAAATATTTTGCGTTTGTTTTGCATTTGTTTATTTTCTTACTTAGAATGACATTAAACAGAAAATAAAAAAGAAATCATGACAATTCAGAAGAGAGACCATAGAAGACGGGAAAGCCTTTTATAATTTAGTACATTTAATAGCACTTGTTTCCTGCATTTCGAAAAAGGCCTCCAAATTTTCACTTTGCACTGGGCCCCACAGATTATAAAGCACTACCTAATGGTCTTGATGGAAAGATGGAACCTTGAGAAGCCAAGATCCTCTGTAGGAAGTAATATCTTTGTGACCTGAAATGGGTTGCCCTGATTTGGTCTATGGGTATCAAAACGGAAGTGTGAATACTCAAAAGTACTTGTTCAATGCCACCATGTATCAATTTTCTTCTATTGATTCTAATTTTAGAAAGTTAAACCTATCCCAAATGTTTGATGAATTCTCAATTTTCTTCTCTTCTTGTTACTCTATGTTCTCTAATTTTTAATATATTCAGCTCTTAGACCTTCATCTGTAATTGACTTTGGGGTAAAATGTAGAACCAGGAAAACTAAGTGTTTTCAATTTGCAAAATACTCCTTTAAGACCTTAGCTGTCTGCTGAACCATATTAAGACTCCTGATTTTTATTTGTAAACTCCTTATAAACATTTCTTTGGATTTCTATCCATTTCCATTCCCCTTGCTGTCCACAGCCCTGAACACTGCTTGTATTCTACTACTCTTCTACCTGGGTTCTCAATTCCAACCCAGCAACCACCTCAGTATCTCCTTTATGGAATTTCCCTCTTCTACTCTTGAGTTACATACATCACCCTTTCTACCTGGGATAATCTCATATAGTATGATTACTCCTATTTCTCGCTTACCTCATTAAGAAAAATAGAGATTCTTCAGTCTTACTCCACTTCATCTTAACTACAGATTCACCAAAAAGAAGTGGAAGTGCTTTATAACTACAAAGCACAATACAAATATAGTCCATAACATTAATGTCATTTTCATTATATTAATTACAGTTAATCCTTGCTTAGGGCTCTCTCTATGCCAGACAGTGTTCTAAACTTTTATATATATTAATTCATTTATATTCTCACAACGACCCTTTTAAGGAGTTACTAGTATTTCTCACTTTCAGATAACAAAACAGGCACAGAGAGGTTAAGTAACTTGTCAAACAGGTAATAAGTAGTGGAGGGGGAATTCCAACTCAGCAATACCCTTGTTATGCCTTCCTAAGGAGAGATGCTGAAAAGTGTCATAATGTCATTCATAGCTTAGTATGCAATAACACTGATAAATTAACATGCATTTACAAAGGCTCTACTTCCATATTCCCAAGAGGAACGGGGAAGCAGAACTGAATAATCTTTACATCAGGAATTGCCTGCCAGAAAAATCCACCCACTCTTTGACTCTATGATTTTGTCTTGTTCCATTTTATTTTTTAATTTTGGAGAACAGACTTCTCGGGGAAGTCAGATTTTACTTTGATTTTCCACCCGAGACTGGAGAGTGGAGAGCCTACATGCCTTTGCTGTCTCCCACAGATGCTTATTCTAGCTGTGTGACCACCAGCTACATGACTGCACTGCAATCCACTTGGAACTTCCTAGCAGGACCACCCAGAAGCTGCAGCTGGTGCAGAGTATGTGGCCGCCTGGCCTGTTTACATGAGAATGTGAGCCTAAGAAAGTGGACAGTACCTGCTTTCTGCTGTCAGCCAAAGCCTTCATTCCCCTGGAAAGACCCAGTGTGTAATCTAGAGACATTCATAGGTTTTAGCCCTAACTATTCTCCAGACTTGGAAGTGTTCCCTTCCCAACGTTGGACAGCTTCTCCCAGGATGCTTGTCACATGCCCCAGTCCAGTGGAGCCAGCTGTAGCTTTGGAAATGTGGGTCAGACAGACTCCAAATGTGCTGATCCTCAGATAGCCCACTTTGAAAGAGCCATTTTCTCATACAAAAACTTTCCGTTGAATCATATCCTATGCACTATCTCAGGCTTCTCAGAGAGCAACAACACTTAACTTGTAAGAAAAAAAAAAAAAAAGAAAGAAAGAAAACATGTCCTTAAAACCCTTGCTTGTATCTTTTGTGGGCAGCCAAGTTCATGCCTGGCCACCACCCCAGGAGGGCATTTGGCAATAGTCACAGCTGAAAGCCTTTCTAGCCAGATGAATAACAGTGTCCGGAAAAGCTGACCTGGGGGCTGAGTGGTGCCTCTGGAAGCAAGTTTTATAGAGCTGTTAGTAACGCCTTTATCAAACTCTTTAGGTAACAGATTTATTGCTGAACAGGTTATCTTACGTCTATGTTTTTGTAAATGAAATCCTTTTTAAAACTTTGTTTTGGAACTCTTTAGAGAGCTCACAATTTAAAGAATTTTTGTAACGGAACATTTTATAAAATCACGGGAATAATCACTCCTTCAGACATCTGCTTCCAGAGTAAGTTCAGATTTTCAAAGATAAAGTTGCCTTAAGTTGAGGGGGACCGGTATTAACAGCTCTGTCCCGTCTACTTTGTCCTTTTAACTAGGCCACTCCACGCTCTCTGTTGCATGCTACAAACAGGCCCTGGGGAGTAGAGATGAGGAGTAAAGCCTAGAGATAAATGTCACAAGCGGTTGAGGCTTTTTCTCCACTGTTAGGCACAGAGCACAGATTCTTCTGAGGCTGAACCTTGAGAGGAAAGGCAAACTAAAATTTATTGAATTAGTACTATGTAACAGGCATTTAATCTCACAACAACCCAACAAGGGAAGAAGGAAATGAGAATACTCAGTGAATCCTACTACCTACTGGGAATGAAGCTGGTAGCTTTACAGTATATTTTTTCATTTAGTCTTTATAATTAGGGTTGCCATACTTAGCAAATAAAAATATAGGGTGTCTAGTTAAATGTGAACTTCAGATAAACAATAAATAATTTTTTAGTGTAAATGTGTTCCGTACAATATGTTCCAAGATGTTAACTAATGTCAGAGTTAGGATAACAGTCTAGTTCTGTTTGTCTCTAAATCCTACACATTAGCAACTATACCAGAAAGTCCCCTCATCCTAGCTAATAAAGAGGATCAGTTTTTAGTCAGCTAAATAAACCACCTTAAGTAGAAGGGCTAAGTTCAATTTTAAATACTATTTATTAATGATCTACCTGGTCCAAAATCCTGTATTGGGGCTGGAGAGAAGAAAGAATATACTGCCAAGATTATTTAGGAACCAGGGCCAGCCCTCACATAAAAATATAATGAAGTGGATAAGATGGTTGAGAGAGAAAGAAAAGGAAAACAGAGGGAAGAAATGCTCAGCATGTTACTCGGTCTCACGTTTTTAAACAGGAACATTTGTGTTACAGTTGATTCTGCTCTAAAACTTTGAACTAATGGTGAGGTCCCCTGTACAGCATCTTATGCGAGAATCGGTGTTAAGTGAGGGAAATTGATGGTCATCCTCAGTGTCTCTGAGGAAGAAGATCCCTTCTTGCAGGAGATCAGCATCTGCCTTTCTGGAGTGTCGCCAGCACCTTGAGTTTGTGGCTCCAGGTCACATAGTGACTTTTAGGGTCCTGCAGTGGTTTGGCTGTCACATGGCTTACCTCATGGATGACCAGGGTGACCTTGGCACGGCTGTCTAGTGAGGAGATTGCCCCTTCCTTCCCTCACTGCCCATAGCTGCCATCTTGTGTGATGAAATTGATCAGGAAAGCTTAAAAAGAAGGCAGAATCCAAGGCAGCAAGTATGAGAAGCTCAAAAAATAAAATAGTATCATCATAAAGTAATATTTGAGTAGCTCATTTGTGTCAAGCATTGTATCAGCTGTGATTCATGAGCATTATTCCCAAATATCACAAGAATACAATAAGGTAGGAATTATTATTTCCATCTCACGGATGGGAACACTGAGGCTCAAAGATGTTAAGGTACATGCTGAAGGTCACACTGTGCACATGAATGTCTGCTCTGAAACCCTGCTCTTGTACAGCACTGAGCTCTCTCCTTAAAAAGAAGGGGGCGGGTGGGTGCAAAGGAACTGGACTCCTTCCCTCCATACAGGCAGGGAAATTCACACTAAACAGCAAGGGGAAAGAGGAAATGCAGAACCTCAGTGCAAAGAAGCAGGCCTGAATGTAGTACCATTCTGTCTTATCTCTTAATTGAAGCTAGGGGTATACATGCCCACTTTTGTAGCTAACATCAAAAATAGAAATCAACACTGTGCAAATGTATATCTAATGGTATAGCTTACAGTATGATTCCCTTTCCCCATATCATTTTACAAAATAGAAAAGATCAGGGGAAAGAAACTTAGAAATGGACACGGAAACAAAAAAGCATATATATATATATATATATATATATATTGCTATTATAGTAAGGGCCTTTTTAAAGTCGAAATTCTGTTTTCGATAAGAAAAGCTTTTAAGAACTTTTTTATGTAGCATTGTTTATCTGTATTTATAGTCAATTTATTCCTTCACTTTGCTTCTCCTATACTATAATGCTAAGTTTCCCTTCATATTTTCCCAATGGTTAACATTCTGCTTCTGAAAATTATCCATTAAAATTTTATCAATTTTGTATTTTGGTGAGACAGTATGAGGAAATGCCATTGTGAAATTAGATTTTTTCTTTGACATCAGGCGCCCAGTCAGCAATCCAATCCCATGTGTTTCTATTGAGACATTAGGGTTTGATATAATTTTGGGCAGAAAACATTTTAAAAATGAAACAATTGAATTTTCTAGATGGTCTTGGGGACCACTTAGCTTAAGAGAATACACTTCCAAATCAAAAGCCTTTCAATCATTTTAAATATTATTTGGATGATATTTGCTCTGTGTGTAGTAGCAGTTTGAATTTGTATTGAATGTTTGACCGGCTCATGCACACATAGATGATGTATGAAATTATTATTTCATATTTTTCTAGTGTTTGCATTGCAAGTGACATCTGGCTGACAGGAACTTGGAGAAATGGGATACGAAGTGAATGCTGCAGTTACCACAAGCATCATATTTATCAAAAGGTTTAAGGTTGGCCTGTCTTTGTTTAACATATGAAACTTGGAACAGTGATGGGGAAGCGCTATGTTTTGGTGTTGCGTGCATTTTTTAACTGAGCTTTTTAGTAAAAGAGTAGTCAGAGAATAAACACTAATTGTATTATTTGTTCTGCTCATGAAACTAAATATTATACATTCTAATTTTAAGAAAACAGACTTAAATTCTGTTTAATATAATTTCCATACATTTTGCCTTTATTCAGAGAATTTGCAGATTTCATATTAGAAGAACATACATATTGAGCACTATTCATCATTACTCAGAAAAGGCGATGTGGGAGGAAAAAAAGCTCAACCTAATTTTTAGTTTTATTTTCTAATTTGTAAATGTGCAAAACCGAAGTAAGACATGTGAAAACATAGTACAATATTTGCAAGCTCTGAATCTGCTGTAATACACACATACGAATATCAGCATTTTCCTATTCTCCCGTTCTTGGAAATCATGGGGCAAATTATTAATTAAGTCATGAAAAATATCATTCATTTAACAAAGATTTATGAGCCTGCTATGGCCTGTGGACTACCCAGGTGCTGGAGATATGCGGAGGAATTCGACAACCCCTGCTCTTAATAAACTCACAGTCAGGTGGGAGGGGAGGTCAATATGAAATAACTAAGTACAATATAAGGCTATAAATACCACAATATGGAAGCATTGATAAAGGGGAGTAGATGGTCCATCTGCCACAGACAGGTAGGGAACAGAAAATGCAACATAAAAGCCATTGTGAAATCCTCTTAGTGTATCCAAGTAAGACTCACTTATTTTTTGAAATAGGAAAATAGAAAGACGGTGAAAAATCATCCCAGCTCTTATCACCTAAAGACAAATACTGTGAACATTTCCATCTAGTGTTTTCTCAATCACTACTTTTTTTTAGTTTTGAAAGTATTGCAATAATACTGCAAATATGCCGAATGTTTGAAAAAAATACCAAGCTGCTTTCAAAGAAAACATAAAATGTCATCATTTAATGCATGTCCATGTTATTTTAAACTGGATATTGTCCATATAACAATGTCCATATAAATCCAATTGATTGTCAATATCATAAATTAGCCATTACTCTATTAGGATGTTTGCCTTGTTTTCCATCTCCCTCAACCAACAATAAATTAGTGACTTCTAAGAAAAAAGGCATTCAGGAGAAGAGCAAGAGATCTCCAATGGTGGGATTCCTGGCACCAAAGTAAGATGTGAAAGGTCTAAGTAACATCTTACCCTTTTCAACATTTATTTCAACATTTATTCGGCATCTACTACTGTGCTATGTACTTTGCATGTGTTAATTTGTTTATTGCCACAGGAACCCTGATTCAAGTGTAGTATGGTGAAAATAACCGCGGTTTTACCTGGAGTGGAGTTCAAATTTAATTCCCAGCTTTGTCTAGATGCATGATTTCCAAATTTAGTTAATCTCTCTGACTCTCAGATTCCTCATTTATGAATTGGGCAATATTATTACTCATTTGTTTAATAATATTATGCCCATATTAGGTATATATGTATATTATGTGTATGGTATCTTGACAGGCAGGAAATGTAAGATGAGTATAACATGTCTCATGTCTTTGAGGAGCTTACAGCCTCATGGCAGAGTCATTCTTGGGAGTGGGTCTGACAGGTCCCAGGAGACATATTCTTCCTGGTGGAGTAGCATTTGGTCTGGATTTTAAGTAAGGAGGAGCAGGTTTTATCTCATGGTTCTTCAACCAAAATGTTCATTTTCTGATAATCAATCAATCAATCATGTGCCCGGTGTTGTGCATATTTGTTCTGTTCCATGTTCTGAATAAGCTTACCAACCAGTTTCAGTCTTAATGCCTAGAAGAATGTGGCTTCCGATTTATAAATTAATACACTAACCTATTTAAGAAATGATTATGTTGGTTCAGAGGTGATTGGTTTCTACCAGAGCCTTTCTTTCTAAAAGATGTGCTCAGCCTTGTAAACAGGGGGTCCTGTTGCTGTATCAGTAATCATCTTTGGACACTGTATTTTAAAAACCTCATTAATCTGAATACAACTGTTACTGTTGTATACCTAGAATACCTAGGTTTCACAAATGGACAATGGTATTGAGCAATGCACAGACATACTCTGTAATCAGATTTGGGACTGCAAATGTTAAGTCCCTCCCTGCTAAAAATTCCTAAATCTAAAATTAAAGCTAGAATACTCAGACCTAATGGCAAGTTTTCAAATGTTCATAATTTAGCAATTTAAAATGTTTCAGAAACCATGAAAAATGTCATTTGAACCAAAAAGATAATTTAGCAAATTTTTGTCTTCCTTCTTCTACCAAAATTTCATGCAAAAGTGTATCTGAAGATTCAACAAATATGGGAAAGTAAATATATTTTCAAATTTTACTAATTAACTAGAATTTTAAAATAAAACTATCTACAACTCCTATCTTCTGTAATGAATCAATGGTGTATCAGTTAGCTATTGCCATAAAGCTGCTGCATAACAATTTGCTCCAAAATTCAGTGGCTTAAAACAATTCATCTATTTTGCTTTTGAGGGTTGACTTAACTGGGATTTGGCTGGCCTAGACTGATCATGGCTAGTGTTGGCTCTATCCCATGTGTCTCTTGTCCTCTTCTTGGGACTTTTGGATTAGTTAGACATATCCTTCTTTTAGTGATGGCAGAGTCACCAAAGATTGAGTCCAATCACCCAGTCATTTTTCAAACATCTGCTTGCATCACATTTGCTGACACTGTACTGACCAAAGTACATCATTTAGCCAAAGCCAGAGTCAGGCTGGATGGGGCACTGCAGAGTTACAGGGCAAACAGCATAAATGCGGGGAGTGGGGAAGAAGAGGGGCTCTTAGGGTAATCTACCCTAAACGGCTGTGGCATTTACTACAAAGAAGAATGGAGTCTAAATTCAGTGGGTTTTTATTTTTTAATTATCATGTATTTAAAGCCTTCTGTATTCCAGGCATTGAATTTTTACCTCATTATCTTCCTGCAAGCCTACAAAATATATTTCAACATCTCAATTATGCAGATGAAGAAATGGAGGCTCAGCAATGTTGAGTAACATGTTGAAGCTTTCATGGCTGATCAGTGGCTGAATCTAGAGTTAAATCCTATCTGGGGACTCTGGGCTTCAGCTTCTGTTCTTTCTACTATGTAATGATGACTCTTCAAAATTTCAATTGTAAAATTTAAGAACAAGGAGAAATTTTTAAAATCTCATCTAATGTCCTTATTTTGTAGATGAGACAACAGAGCCTCAGAGAGATGATTTTTCATATTTTTATCTTACTAATTAATAAAAAAAACTAGTGACTAGAACCTGGATCTCCCAATTCCTCATTTTCCTCATTATTTTATACATATTTTTGTCATTGGTCATACATTTACTGAGTACTTACTATATGCCAAGCACTGTGATGATCAAGTGTTCTATTGCTGAAATCGTATCCTGATTGTAGAAATGAAGAGAAATAGAAGGTCATATGCATGCCTACTATGTGTCACAGTGGGTGTCTTTGTTTTCTAAAATTTACCAAAAATAAAGTTCTGAAGTCCTGCATCAATCTATTTCTACCAAAATATAGGACAGGTTTTTCTCTTTGGCCCTGATCACATTCTACATTTCACAGAGGCCAAATTGGTCTTGGAGGCTGCAGGAGTTGTGTAGGCAGCTGGAGTCTCACTGCTGCTCAAGGTGGGCATCTAGCTAGGTTTGGCAGCTATGTAACAACTCTGAAATCATACAGCTGCCAGGCCCCACCTGAATTAGAGCTGACCTTAAGATGGATTTTGTAAACCATTTAAATAGATCTCTCCTTTTGGAAAGTTTTCAGAGTTAAAAAGAAGAAAACAATAAAATGCCTCCAATTTTCAGACCCTCCCTCTGAGATCTGCTTCATGCAGCCTTCATGCTCTCCCCAGCACTGAATCATTATCCCCAGTGGGTCCTAAAGGCTTAAGACTAATGGAAAGCAAGTAAAACGTGGCTTAGAGCTGCCTGCATGGAACGAGAACCGCCCTCTCCATGTTGCTGGGCTCATTGTATTAGCCCTGGGAGACAGAGGAGGGTGTGGAAGAAATTTGGAGGCAAACCTGGCTGGGTATGGAAGGTGTTGGGGCAAATCACTTAGTGTTTCCTTTTCGGGGAGAAAAAAAAAAAAAAAAAAAAAAGCACCATCCAGGCCAGGGCCTGGCACGTAGCAGGTGCTCAAGAAATAGTTGTTGAATGAATGATGATTGAATTAGACTGTCTCCCCTACTTCTATTGCTTATGTAGTTATGTTTCTCTTGATTTTGGAGAAAGCTTATTCAGAGACTTAGTACTGCATGG